>NC_081423.1:68874557-68882057 GCF_949786415.1 Peromyscus eremicus
GAACAGTGGCCCCAGCTCAGTTGGTGAGCTCAGGAAAGACTGATGGAGGAGGGTCTTCAGGGCTTGCAGTAAAGTGCTTTGAACTAAAAGCTCTGAAAAGATTCTAGTTCATTCGCAGCTGCCACTTAGAGTAGATTGTGGTACCCAACATCCATGCAAGGAACTGAGTGTGTGTGTGTGTCTATTTGGTAATGTGTTACACATGATGGGGAGAGGGTATCTACAAGGTAGTTGTGAGTGGAATTTGTGACTGACAGAATCAGAATGTTCAATTGTACTTTGTCTTAAAAGATTCTCCCTAAGGCATAACTGAAAGAAAAAGAAAGAAAAAGACTTAATATAGGACAAACGTTTAGAACATGGCGTGCTGTGTTAGAATGGTTGTGTACAGTGTCCAAATGTTTAAAGAAAAGAATCATAAGCTGTGGCTACAACTCTCTCCCGCTACATAACAGCCTTCACATAGGCAAAGTGTTGGTACAAGTGCAGGACGGTGGTGGAGGGAAGGCATGTGGCAGAGCACACAGGTGGGCTGAGCGCTGACTGCAGCTCAGGGCTCAGCTTTCCTAGTGATCAGAACAGACTTGTTGTGAGCTGTGCTCCGTACAGGGACTTTCTGCATCATCTGTGTGGATTTCATAAGGGAGGAAGACAGGTCCAATCATGGGCCTGAGGACTTGGCTGTCACAGCTGGGACATAGTTACACACTAGATACATGGGGCCGGGAAGATGGCTCAGCTGGTAAGAGCTTTTTTTTTTTTTTTTCTTGTGCAAGCATGATGGGCACGCTGCTTGTGCCTGTGACCCCAGCGCTGCTGGGGACGGGCAGAGACAGGAAGATGGCTGGGTTTGCTGGTCAGTCACCCTACCCCAAACCAGCAAGTGTCAGGTTCGGGTGGGTGAGAGATTGTCTTGAAGGGATAAGGCAGGAAGTGATACAGGAGGACCCCCTCCCCCTCCCCCTTGTCCTCCTCTGGCTTCTGCATGCGCATGCATGGAACATACACTCACAAATGCACAAAAAAAAAAAAAGCTAGACACCAGCTTTGTACAGCTCTGGTTTTCACACACCCATCACCCTCAGGAAGGCTAGGCATTCCTTTGTACAATTTCCTACTGTCTCATAGGAACAAAAAAAAAAATGGGGGGGGCTCTGATGATTACCTGACACTAAGCAGAATTTCCTTTAGAACAGGTGAAAGTTATCAACCAAAGCCTGTACTTTTTGGGGGGCCTCTAGAGACAGACTCCAGCTTTGGGGAAAAAAAATGCGTAAAATAAACAGAATCAACTCCAGATTCCTCCCAGTTGGCTCTAAGGGCGAGCAGGAGAGTCGCTTATTCAGGGCGAACTAGAGTCCAGCTTTTTTTGCCTCGAGAAGCAGGTCTGTGAGAGTGTAGGCAGCATTGACTAAGGTGCAGGATATGCAAAGGAGTCTACAAATCAATGAATAAAATCACGTTCGAAGAAAAGCCCAGAAGACTTTAAAACACACTCTGAAGAAGAGCAAGAACTGACTGAGAAATGTGAAAGGAAGGGCCACCTCACTGAAAACCCTGGACATGCCACTCAGAACCACGGCTACCATTTTACATCTGTTAGAGCGCCGGAACCTGAAAGCCAGGTAAATTCCAGAATCAAAGATGCTGTGGCTCAAGCGAACACAGTGAATACAATATTAGAGACGGCCAATGACTGGTTGGAAACCAATGTGGTACTATCTAGGAAGCCCATGAGCGGACTCTATGACCCAATGTGGTACTATCTGGGAAACGCATGAGCAGACTCTATGATCCAGCAGGAAGCATTCTCTAGAGATGTTCTTGCCATGCTTGCCAGGGGCAGTTAGGAAAGCTATTTGCAATGGTTAAAAAGTGGAATTAATCCAAATATAGACGAGGGGGCGGCAGGGACAGTGGTGAAATAAATGTCAGCATTGTCGAGCAATGGAGCACTACACAGTGGCAAAAGTGAATGTACGATCTATTCATGCCATCGTGGATGAGTACCACAAGCATCCAGAAGGATAGAAGTTTCAGGACAGTATATTCAGCATGGCATCATTTTATGAAGCTCAAAGCAAAACTCAGAGCAGTACAGGTTTAGGAATATGTACTTCTATAAATGGAGGCACATGCTGAAGCAAGTAAACAACATTCAGGGTGGTGACCTCTGCCCCCAGGGAGAGAAGAGGGAATCTGAAACGGGAACGTGCTCAGGTCTCTTGTGGTATGGATACCGTTTTTTTTTTCCTGCCTATGTTTTGTGTACTTATGTTTATTAGTCTTTAACCTAATAGCTATATTATATGTGTCCATTGGTTATTTGTTTATTTAGAGATAGGGTCTCGTTATGTAGCCCCAGCTCTGCTGGAACTCAAGATCCTCCTGCCTCAGCCACCCAAGTGTTAGGATTACAGGCATGTGGCACCTATGTGCATCCCTTTGAATACATAATTTAAAAGATCAGTTAAAAAAATATATCCAGGGTTTCATCATGACTGACTTTAATGGGATCCTCACTCATTTCCCCCCTAATCAGTTTGTGTTCATCCAATACTTTGTCTTGACTCTTTTTGGATGGAATTTGGCCATGGGTCAAGTGCTCAGTTAGCAGCAGCTGGTAGGTTTGCATTTTTCCTGGTTAAGTATTCAAAGTTGAGTCTGAGGTTGGCCTGTCCTCTGTGTGGTCAAAGGCCAAGAATTGATGATGTTGTTCCTGAGGCTCTCACTGGCTGGCATGTTCTCCCCAGAGACAGCTCAGGCTGGTGGCCCTGGGGTGGGCTTAGTGCCGACGATGTGTGGCCAGCTGTTACCATTTCCCAAGTCCAGCCTGGACACTCCCACCTTCTTTTGGCTAGGACAGTACCTACTGAACCTGCTTTTCTTTCTTAAGCTGCCAACCCCACCCTTGAGAAGACCATATTCTGCCAGCTGCCCTCAGCTAAGGTGGCTGACTGCAAGGCCTGGGTCATCTGGGTATGAATTAATTGAGCAGAATTGTCCCCCACCCCCCAGCCACCCAAACCCTCAGGCGCCACTGCCATAGCTACATACTAACTAGCTCCTTGTTATCCTGAGATTTACAAAGTCACTTGGAGTTCAGCTGTATGCTAGTACATCTGCCTGGCATGTTGAGGGCCCTGGGTTCCACTCTCAGCACGAAGGAAGGAGGAAGGAAAGACTTCTTTCCAACTAGGTGTGGTGGCATTACAGGCCTGTAATCCCAGCACTCAAGAAATCAAGGGAGGAGGGTCGTGAGTTCAAGGTCAACCCTGAATATATACTGAGTTCCAGGACAGTTTGAGGCACATAGAGATGAACTAAACGGAAACAAATAAGCAATTTGTTTTCAAGTAAGCTAATACTTTGAAAGTCTTTACTGGTCTCGATGGCCAGAGAGTTACTAGAAAAATATGGAAGGAGTGTTTTTTTGTTGTTTTGATTTTGTTTGTTTGTTTGGTTTTTGACAGGGTCTCACCATATATTCCTGGCTAGCTTAACTTGCTATGTACAACAGGCTGGCCTCGAACTCACAGAGATCTGCTGCGGAAGTCTTTACTGAAGAGTTACATGATCCTTCCCCAAATGTCCACTCAGAAATGTCTTCATTTTCCCTGATACTTACACATTGGCACCAAAAACAGTCCAGCACACGCTGGCTGTGTAGGTGGATAGGATCTTTGCTGTTTATACTAAACTTTCAAGAAAGGATAATTATCCCTGCTTCATAAGAAAAGGAAATGGAGAGTCAGGTCTGTATTGATCCAGGCTACATAACCTGTGACCCCTGATTCAGGGGTCTGAACTTCATGTTTCATCATGAAGCTGAGCCCAGCCTGGGCTACACAGTGAGACTTTGCTCACAACTAAACAGATGAAAACTAAGCAATAAAAACCCTGGAATCAATTGCCCATTCCAGCCCTCTGTCTGGGTGCCTGAAGTTGTAAATCCAGATGTGGTTCAGGGCACGAGCAGCTGGAGGCCCTCAGGTGGTGCGGGAGAGTCACACAGTGTCCCGCTCTGCAATTACACGGATCCTATCCGGCTGGCCTGTGCCACCCTGGCTCTGTGTGGAGGGGACCGTCTTTCTAGTGAGCTGTAACCATTCCTTCAACACACATGAACTGCGACGTCTCCAGGCCCTTGCTGCATCCTCTACCAATGTTTCAGAAACCTATTTTGACCCAACAAAGCTTTAGGAGTGTTTATAGAGAAGTCCCCAAAACGTCTGAAACTGAAAATGTATCTATTTTTGAGTGCCCAGCTTAAAAACAGCTAAGAGACTGGGTGCCAAGCTTCAGCCCAGAGCGAGTTTTTACGACTCAGGCCGTAAACCTATGAAATTAGGGTTTTAAAATGGAAATGCTGACACCATCTGCACGTTGTAGGATGTCAGGGGTTGGTGGGGGCAGAGCTTTCTGCTTGTCGCTGCAGGGACTGTGTGGTGGGGAGGTCCCTTGCAGCATGAGGAAACTTCCTGTCCAGCTTCGGGGCCTCTGCTTCTCCTCTCGGACCAGCCCCAGCCCCACTGTGGCCTGGCTGGAAAAGGCAGCTCAGATCCAGGCCCATCTGGAGATGTTCAGTGTGAGGCCCGGCCAGGCTACAGAGCCCAGCCTGCAGGGGCCTCTCTGGTTTCCAGGCTCCCTGGTGCTGCCCTGGCTGGCTGTGCCCCAGACCCTTTGAACCTAGCGCCTTCCAAGGCACAGTGTGGATCTATGTTCCTTCTAGGACCAGTCACCACGCTCCTCTGAGTTCCTTCTGTTACTGAGGAAGGGGCCATTTCTAAAGTGTCCAGGGCTCCCTAATGGCTTCTGGCTGGAACCAAATTAGCAATCCTTCTAGAAGGCAAGTATCTATTAAAAGCCCTTCCCTCTCATGGCACCAAAGCGAACGGCCTGAATGTTATTCAGAATTAGCCAGGATTTAAACATGAAGACTGAGTCAGATTGTCCAGATTCAAAAACCTCGCTACCTAGCCTCATGGGACTCATGTTGGATTTAGGCAAACAGCTCAGCATTCCCTAGGAAGCACTGGATGAGGAAGGCCCTTTTCTCTTCGGAACTAGAGGCGGGATTAGGCAGGAGCTGAAGGGATGGGAGGTGAGGAGACAGGAGCTGAGGGGGCAGGTTCTCGGGGTGGGGGGTGGGGGGTTGCCCATGAGGGACGGAGGGAGGGAGAGGGGGAGGGGGAGGGGGAGGGGAAGAGGGAGAGAGGGGGGGGGGAGAGAGAGAGAGAGAGAGAGAGAGAGAGAGGAGAAATGGACATGAATGACATTTTTGTTTATAGGGTGCTTTACAGTTTATAGTTGTAGCCATTGAGTCACAGCATCCCTGGGAGGTGGGTTTGATCTCTGTTTTAAAGACTGTGGCTCTCAGGAGTTGAGTGGCTTGGCCAAGGACATGTGGGGAGGAATTGAAAAGCCCAGGCTTGAACTGAGCATCCTCTTCACTGTTTCATGGATCCCACAGAGCACCAAGCAGTGGCTGGTGGGGACGCTGGAGTTCTTATTACCTGATGGCCCTGAATTTAAAGACTCACTTTGAAGATGCATTAGTTAACTATAGACAGGGTGCTTGGCAGCCCTGGTTGGTCTGGAACTTGCTGTATAGCAGGGGGTGAACTTGAACCTGCTACTCTTCCCGACTTCACCTCCCAGGTGCTGGGTTTATAGATACGCACCACTGTGCACCACCATGCCCATGTTTACACAGCACTGAGAACCAAGTGAAGGTTTTCGTGCATGTTAGGCAAGCACTCTGCCAGAGCAGCTACAGCCCCAGCGCCCAAAGACTGATTTTGATACCTTTAAAAACCGGCTCACTAGCTAAACAAAGTGTCACATTTTCTTTTTTGGGAGATGGGGGGGGGGGGGCGCGGGGTTTGAGACAGGGTTTCTCCGTGTAGCTTTGGAGCCTGTCCCGGAACTCACTTTGTAGACCAGGCTGGCCTCGAACTCACAGATCCACTTGTCTCTGCCTCCTGAGTGCTGGGATTTTGACATCAAAATCTTGCTTAAATTAGCCATTTGATGAAGTATAGCTTATTTTGTGATCTACATTCAGTGGTCACACATCTAGTCCATCCACTGAAAGGATTAATCAGATTCTTTAAGAGTCTTTATGAAGCCTTGAGTTCAAACAGACAAACTACTCTATCCACGGCTCCAAGCTCACAGTGACAGGCAAGATTTTGACGTCAAAAGTCAGCAGAGGAGATAAACAACTCAGCTGAATGTGGTAGTGAATCTGTAATCCCAGCACCTGGAAGCTGAGGCAGGAGGATTGCTGTAAGTTCAAGGCCAGAATGGTGTACACAGCAAGTTGCAGGCCAGCCAAAGCTGCATAATGAGATCCTTCCTGTCTAAAAAAAAAAAAAAAAAAAAAAAAGACAAGATTAGCCCTGAGCAGGATTGCAGTCCACTGCTTCCCTTTGGTCCATCACGGTCAGTCTACTAGGGTCCCATTGCTACTCCGTTCTTAATACAGTCCATAATTTATCCCATTTGCTCATGTGTCTCACCAAAGCTGGCAAGTGTCTTACTCTACCCAGATACAGACTCAAAACCAGGAGGAAAGGAAACCTGAAGGGTGACTGAGGAGCGTGAAGGTCGCTGCCGCCGCTGGCTGTGTGTCCACACTTCATAGTTCCTGCTTCATTGCACGGACTCATTCATTTAACCATTGTGATTCTGTGCCATAGAGTTTACTTTTTCTATTTCACAGATTATGAGTTTGTGACGCAAGTCCTAGGTCTCATGGTACAGGAGTGAAGATTCAGACTTGTCCCTGACTGCAAAACTCAGGGTCATCCCAACATGCCACACACACTGTCTTCTAAACAAGTTCTCTGAACAACTAAGATGCACATTACAAGCATGATTCAGAATGGCAGGATCGGTAGAGACACACTCCTTGATTTATAATGGGGCTGCTCAATAAACCCATTGTGGGTTGAAAGATCTAAGTCAAAACTGCATTGAATATGCCTAGCTACCGACACTCCAGCTCAGCCTAGCCAGCAGCAAAGGTGCTGAGAACAGATTCATCTAATGAAGCCAATGAACAATGAAGCATTGGTTATCCCAAGTAACTTTAGCGAATATCAGTTCAGTGAATGCTGGCTACACGGTCCACTCTAGAATACTGTCTCCCCTTGCAACTAGGTGACAGAATCACGAGACAATACTTAACTGCATTTCTCCACCCTGGGAAAAGGTCAAAATCCAAAAATGTGAACTTTCTAATGGGTGCAGGGGGCTTTCACATCATTGTGAAGTTGGAAGATGGTTAGATTGGGCATCGTCTGAATGTTATTCACGTGCCAAGTGGAACTCTAGTAGAACATGGCTGCCCTTACTTTACACTTAATTCTGAGCTGTGGTTGTCTGTTTCTAAGAAGTGGCAAATTAAAAGATGGGTTTCGCTGGGCATGTGGTTTAGTGGAAGAGCACTTGCCTAGCATGATTGAAGCCCTGGTTCAGAACCTAAGAACTGGT
>NC_081423.1:68887057-68959952 GCF_949786415.1 Peromyscus eremicus
TACAATATAATTACACCATGCTCTTATTTCCTTTTCCTCCCTCCAACCCCACCCATGGACCTCCCCTTTCCCTATGTCAAACTCATGGACTCTTTCATATATATTTTCATACACACATATATGTGTACACACACACACACACACACACACACACACACACACACACACACATTGCCCGCTTAGTCTGTAGTACAACTTGAATGAGCATGCTTCTGAGGCTGGTGCTGGTGTTCTTGTCCCTGAGGAGGGAGGAGTTCTCCCATGCTGCTTGCGTTAGCTGCTGGTAGTTCTTTGTGTAGGGTTGAGGCCCCGGGAGCCTTCCTCTGTGGTGTTAGTGTGTCTTTAGTGTCAGGCTTATTCAGGCAGCCATATTGGTGAGATTTCTGTGAGTGCAGCTTCTGATCTTTCTAAGAGACACAGCATCACAGCAAACTTCCTGATCCTCTGGCTCTTACAGTCCTTCCCCTCTCTTCTGTAAAGATCCCTGAACCGTAGGTGCAGGAGCTGTATTGTAGATGTATCCTGGCCTCCACAACTCTGCACTTTAATCAATTACAATATTCTCTAATGGGCTCCATCTGTTGCCAAAAAAAAAAAAAAAACCTCCTTGATGAATTACATTTATCTGTGGATATCAGGATAAATATTTAGAGTGTAGTTAAGAATTATGCTGGTTTAGCAAAGTGATGGTTTTAAGTTCTCCTCCAAGATCCACAACTTCGTTAGCCCCGAGGATTGGTGAGGTTTGCAGTCCTGGGCTTTATTTTCCTCTTATTGAGCAGTTAGAGAGCTGCTGGTTACCACTGAGGGGTGTGTACCACTACCGCAGCCTTAGGGCTATGGTGCCATGTCGGTTACTGTTGTGTTTCATGGGTATCATAGCTGGGTAGAACTCTCCTTTGGAAGCTTGCATAGTACCTTCTGATTGAGTAACTTAAAACTTGGAACTCATCTACCACTTCTAATGCTATCTTAAGGAATTCCTTAGAATTTTCTACACAGACCAATAGCAAATACTAATTTATTTCTTCTCTCTTAGTGTTTTTGTTTTGTTTTGTTTTTATTTGAGAGCTGGCGAGGAGTTGGCTTTAGCTCTTTATGTGTTTGGTAGGATTCTCCAGTAAAGACAAATGGTTCTGGGTCATTTGTGAGTGATTAAAAAAATTATTCATTCTGTATTTGTCATAGGGTTTTTTTTTTTCTTCTTTCAGGTTGTTGATTTCATCTTGACTCAGTGTTAATGATCTTAGTGTCTTTTGGGATTCTTCCATTTTATTTAGGCTATCCAATTTCATGGAATACAATTATTAATAGTATTCCTTTAGAACCCCCTTTTTCATTTGTGATTCTCCTAATTTGTGTATTTTTCCCTTAGCCAATCAAGCTGAAGATTTTCTCAATTTTAATTTTATAAATCTGTGTGTGTGTGTGTGTGTGTGTGTGTGTGTGTGTGTGTGTGTGAGAGAGAGAGAGAGAGAGAGAGAGAGAGAGAGAGAGAGAGAGAGAGAGAGAGAGAGCACATGTGCAAAGGCACACATAACAGTCACACAGATCGACTTGCAGGATTTTGCCTCCTTCTTTCATCTAGTATCTTTAGATAGTGTTTAGGATAAGACAGTATCTTTAGATAGAGTGTTTATGGTACATTGTATCTTTAGATAGAGTGTTTATGGCTTTGCGATCTTTTAAAAATATAGTCTAAAAACTTCTCCAAGAACATTTCTTTTATTTACATCTCACTAGGTTCAGTAGTTTTCATTCATTCTAAGGTATCTTCTCATCTCTCTTTGTCCCATTGACTTTTAAGCAACACATCAATTTTTTCCTAGTTTCCTTCCTATTTTTTAATTTCATTTCATTATGGTAGAATATCCTGGGTGTTATCTTTATCCTTTAACATGGATTGTTTTATGGACTGGTGAATGCTCTGTCCTGGTAGGCTGCAGATTATGAAGATCCTAACATGGTGGATGAGTCACCACTCTAGTTCTGCCCACATGACCTGAGAAAGTCCATTTCCCTTCTGAGAGACCCACTGCCCCTAGCTGTAGAAAATGGACTAGTTTAGGTTAGTGGACTTCTAAGGCTACAGGGATGGGTTTATTCTCCATTTTTTCCCACTAGCTGGAATAACTTCCCTAATCTTTCTGAAGCAAAGTTTATCTTTAAAAGAGGAATACAAACACTGTCATTTGCAGAGTCAAAAATGGAATAGCCTTGGAGTCCTGGAGAGATGGCTCAGCAGTTAAGAGCAATGACTGCTCTTTCAGGGACCCAAGTTTGACTCCGAGCACCTACATGGCAGCTAACTGACCATCTATAACTCCAGTTCCAGGGGATCCAATGTTCTCTCTGGCCTTCTCAGGCACCGGGCACACTACATAAGCTACAATACATACATGCAGGTAAAACATATGTATAAAAACATTTAAATCTCTAAAAAATATAGAATAGCATATGCTAATTGCTGTTATTAGAGTCTCTCGAGAAATGGACTCTTTTTTCACGTGTTGGTAGATGATGATGACTGCCAGTTTTAACTATAGTATAATGGAGAGACTGGTATATTCACCCCGACAGCAGAGGTAAGTTTTCTCAAGCTGTTTAAACACATGGTGTCTAAGTGATTGAGGATCAATGTTAAGCCAGGAGGCCAAGTTCACCAAACACAGGCCTCTCTTGTCTGACTTCACCTCCAAGGCCCCCAGCCACTCTTAGAATCCAAAGGCACAAGACACTAGAAGTGGGGTGTCCCCAGGTAGCCTCAATCTGAGCCTTAATGAGACTCTGTTTTGCCTTTTAAGATAGGGTCTCAAGTAATCCACCGTATAGTTGAACTCACTGTATAGTTGAAGATGGCTTTGAACTCCTAACCTTCCAGTCTCTGCCTCCGAGTACAGGGATCATCAGCATCACCACATTACCTATCACATTGGGATTTTTTTTTTCTTTTTCAAGACAGGGTTTTCCTGTGTAGCCTTGGCTGTCCTGGAACTTACTTTATAGAGCAGGCTGGCCTTGAACTCAGAGATCCCCGTGCTGGGATTAAAGGCTTGTGCCACGCCCAGCTCACATTGGGGTTTTAAACCTTGGGATACTCTCTATTTTGTATTAGTTAACTAACTCCCATGACCAGCTCTCCAAAAATCTAGACAAGCAGCCAAAGAAACCTGATACTCGAAGAAGTATGGGCACATGTTAGACCCCAAAGCCAGTTTCCCCAAACCCTCTCAATCTTCAGTTGACACCAACTGCACATGGCCGTGTCTCCGGTGAATACAGTTGAACAAGAGGAAAGTAAAGCAGATTGTGCAATCCCCCTGCCTCAGCTTCATGAGTATCTCTCCCCTTCAAGGGACTGAAATCCAGAAGTACTAATCAGATTATGTGATACATACATGAATGCCATTATAGAGTTTACCATATAAGTTATGGAGGTCTGAGGGCTAAGCTCCTCAGCAGGGGAGGGTGGTGAGTGAGCTTAGGCCTAGAGCACTGGCCTGGCTGGCCCAAGACCCTGGGATCAACCCCCTGTACCACATAACAGAACTGACACAGAGCTTAAGTTCCACAAAGCTTACGAGGATGGAGGGATGTGAGGGAGGGGGGTGTTATGTGTAGGAGAGGGCATTGTTCTTTTTTTTTTTTTTTTTTTTTTTGGTTTTTTGAGACAGGGTTTCTCTGTGTAGCTTTGCGCCTTTCCTGGAACTCGCTTTGGAGACCAGGCTGGGCTGGCCTCGAACTCACAGAGATCCACCTGGCTCTGCCTCCCGAGTGCTGGGATTAAAGGCGTGCGCCACCACCGCCCGGCAGGCATTGCTCTTAAGAGAAAAAAAATTCATCTGGTGGTTGCTGAGCTTATCCAGATACCAGAGGAATCATTTTAGGATTGAATAGGGGTGACAGGTTACACTTCTTAGCAAAGCACCCCAAAACTATGGAATACCATGGTAGAAAACAGATAGGGGAAGGGCATGCCTGACTCCACACATTTAAACCATGTTTCTCCAAAGAAACGTGGTTGTCAGATGCACCACAGAGTCTGACCCCCAACCCTAACTGGGGTGCTGAAGAATGAGGGGGAGGAAGCTGAGTTTAGCCTTAATCCACTTGCTCTTGCCAAAGACGAGGACCGTTGACTTGCTACCTCAGTAGCCTAAGCGTTGGCAGCTAGGGAAGTAATCAAGGCTCCTTTGTTCCTGGTTGAGAATCGATGAGGAGTATCCTCGCCCACATCCCAGGGAACAGCACACTCACTGGAGGAGACAGCGGCGCGGCGATTCCAAACCCCTGCTCTGGACCAGGGCACCAAAAATGCAGCAGCCACCACGCTTTCCTTGGACAGGCTTCTAAGCTTTTATTAGCTTTTTGCTGTTTTTCTAGGTTAAACCCATTGGAAATTGGATTCTCTTTAAAAAGAAGTCTATTTTGGTTGAGAATACGGCATTTGTAGGGTAATATGTAGGGTTTTGGACCAAAGGTTTTCTGTCCATGGGGTATCACATGGAGCGTTTAATCTTAGTGAAAGGCTAGCTTGAGAAACTGTATGAAAAACAGACAATTATAGCATTTGAAGGACAGAAACGATGTGTGACTTAGCTCTTCAACGAACCTTGACGATTCTGGCTTTGTCTTTCTTAAACGCTGTGAGCTACAGGTGTTTCCAGAAAGAGGAGTCATGTTTATTTAAGGCCAGCAGTGGAGGCCGGCGGCCAGGCTGGGGCTCCCTGGCTCTGAGTCTGCAGTGCGATTTTTGGGTTTTTCTCTCTACAACATTAACCACACATTCCTGAAAGAGTACTTAGTGTGCTGGGAAGGATGTAAAATGTCAACACTGAACTAAGATCACAAAATTCCTGGAACCCAAGCAAACATGTTGTTAAGGATCAAACCGAAGACGTGCAAATCAAAACCAATACTTCAGCCATTGCCCTCAGCCTCTGGGCTCATCTCAGAGCACCAAGTATTCCTGAAAGCTCTGGGCAGCGGCACCTCCCTCAGCTTCTAGGTCCTCCTCTGAAGAGCTCAGCTCTGTTCTCCAGACGTGACTTTACTCACTCTCCAATAACAAAGCCAGAGAGAGGAGCGGGGCTTGCACTCTGCGGAGGGAGCGTGCCCAGAGGAGACATTCTGTTAGTGTCACACAGGACGGCAGGTCAAAGAGTCTCTGTGTCTCTTATGTCCTCTGATTCGCAAAGGTCACGGCATATAGAAACTGGGAGACAACTTAGACACTACCTAGAGATCCCCCTTTTTCCTGTCTCTGACTTCATTTGCAAGTCAAATTTCCAAACAATTTTTAAGAATTATAAATGTCACCCAAAAAAGGAGGACATTAGGAAAAAAACAAACTGCCACCTCACAAAAGAAGAGGTATTTTCAATGCCAGAGGTAGGAAAAATAACACCAAGCTAGATGTTCATGTACCACGAACCAGCTGCAACTTGATGTTAAGGCATATGCATGAACATGCCATGTTTTCCTAATTTTTCTATTTTTTGGCATTGCAGGCCAGCACCAGAACAAGGGTAAACATACAGGAATTTGCCCACACCTTTGCTTAGGAGACGGTTAAGACCTGCAAAGGAAGTGGGGCTGCCAGATAAAATAAAGGACACCCAGTTAAAGCCCGGTCCCATGCAATATCTGAGACACACTAACTAGTACTTCCTTGTTGATCTGAAATGCAAATGTAATGGGTGCCCTCTACTTTTATTTGCTGAAGCTGGTAACTCCGAAAGGCAGTACCTTCTAGTTACTTGAAGCAGCTATTGCGAAACCATAGAACAGGGAGCCGTCAGCTCTGCGTCTGGAAACATCCTTACTACACGTGTGACCTTGTAAACACATCAGTGTCCTGGTCTAATTGATACTGTCTATCGACCACACTACTTCACAGCCTGAGAGCCCACCACCATCCATCCCACCTCTAATTCTAAATCCATTATTCTTCATTTTATTATTTTCTTCTTACATCTCACAGCTTTTTTTTTTCTCCCTCTGGAATGGCAATATCAACCTTTTCCATCTCAGGAAACTTAGCCTTAAAAATGAAGAGGTGGAGTTTTTGTTTGTTTTTTAAATTTCATTTTTTTTGTGTTGCTGGGACTGGTCATCAGTGGTTCTCAATCTTCCTAATGCTGTGACCCTTGGATATATTTCCTCATGTTGTGGTGACCCTCCAATAGTAAAATTACTTTCGTTGATACTTTATAACTGTAGTTTTGTTACTGTTATGAATCATAATGTGAATATCTGTGTTTTCTGATGGTCTCAGGCGACCCCTGTGAAAGGGTCATTGGACCCCCAAAGGGGTCAAGACCTACAGGTTGACGACCACTGGTCTAGAACCTTCCATGTATCAGACAGGAATTGACATCTTCAGCCCTCCCCCACCCCCAAAGAATTCTTTTATATGGACTTATAGCTACTGGAATTATTTTTTTTTTAAACTAGAAGAAACTACAACTAAAGAAAAATAATCAAAAATTGAAGATTCTGATATCCACTTCTGCATTTTTACCTCTTTAGAAATGTGGTTTCGGCTGAAGTGAGCAGAGAGAAAGCAGCCTCCTAGAGAGGCAGAGAGGGTTGTCAAAGCAGCTGTGGGAGAGAACCACGGAGGTTTCTCTACTGAGACCCTCACAAGTACTGTCTAAAAGATTAATCACAGTGTAGACGCTAAAATCTCATTAAAGGATGCCTTGTACTACATACTTTAAAATTATTGCTCTCTCAGCCGGGCGGTGGTGGCACATGCCTTTAATCCCAGCACTCAGGAGGCAGAGGCAGATCTCTGTGAGTTCGAGGCCAGCTTGGTCTACAGAGCGAGATACAGGACAGGCACCAAAATTACACAGAGAAACCCTGTCTCAAAAAACAAGAAACAAACAAAATTATTGCTCTCTCAAGCACTCTGAATGGGTTGTTTACTCATCAATGATTTTTCAACATCACTCATTAGTAGTTTGGAAAATATTGGTATGTTAGGGATGTAGCTCAGTGGGAGACTGCCGGCCTAGCATGCATGAGGTCCCAGGTTCGATTCCCAGCACTAGAAAAAAACATCGCTGAAAATTTCTGGTTTAGCATGTGACATGCAGTGGAAAGGGACATGGCTTAAAGTTTATTTTACTAATTGTCATCAGTGCGTGTGCGTGCACACAGTGTGGACAACCTGTGCGGTGTGCTTCTCACATGTATGTCCCGAGGACTGAACCCTGGATGTCAGGCCTGTGTGTTTCATGCTTCCTCCTGCAGAGCCATCTCACTGGTCCAGAAAGGGGAGTGTTGGGGGCAGGGGGAGTTCAGGCAGGGAGTGGAGACAGGGGTATGGAGACCAGAGGAGGGGAAGAGGTACAACCCAAACCAGAGGGGGGGGGGGAGAGAGAGAGAGAGAGAGAGAGAGAGAGAGAGAGAGAGAGAGAAGGAAATCTGTTACTGGGTAGGCTGATTACAAAACCCAAACTTAAATGCTTCTCTAAACCAGAACCCTGGCTCACAGAGTGAAGCAGCCTGTCACACCTCATTTCACATTAAAAATTCAAATTGGTAAGTATGACCACTGATGCAATTTTAAAAAAAGCCTTATAAAGTTGTTCCGAATCCAATTGTTCTTGGAAGCAGGCTTTTGCCATCAGTACCAAACACTACATTCGCTGAAGGGAGGGCTTCCATCCCTGAGGAACTGTGGGCCAAATGTGAGGAGCTATAACCTGCATATCAATCATGTCTCAAGTTAAAATGCTGCTTTTTTAAATGTGTATGCGTGGTCTGCCTGCATGGATGCGTGTACACCACGTATGTGCTTAGTGTCTGTGGAGGCCAGAAGAAGGAGTCCAGTTCCCTGGAATAGAGTCATAGACGGTTGTGAGCTGCTAGGAACTGAACCTGCATCCTCTTCAAGAGCAGCTGAGCCATCTCTCCGGGCCCTCCTTCCCCACTTTTTGTAAGAAAGCCATGAGGAGCTGACAATTCAAATGACTGCACAAACGTTTTCCTCGAGATGGCCGTGCACGTTGGCGTGTGGCTGAAGCAGCAGAATTTCCCGTTCTGTCCTATTGACAATTGCAATGCCCCGTCCCGGCTGGGGTGGGGTTCCAAAAGAGTACCTGCTTAGCATGCGTGAAGCCCTGGGTTCAGCCCTTCGCACCGAAAAAGAAAACCTTGTAGCTAGGGTTGAGATTTAATAAAGTAGTTATTCCTTCTTTGTCACAGATGCTCTGCAGCAATGGCCTATGTTCCGTTTGCTCGGTTGTTGCTGTTTCCTTTGTGTTGGGGGGGAGGGGAGAGTGCAGTGGTAGCTGCTGTAATTTGGGGCGACCATGGCCATAGCTGCTGTTTTTTTTTTTTTTTTTTCAACCATGAATGCAAAGGTCAAAGGACTGAAAAGACCAATGATGCCTTAGTAGACCTAAGAAAATAGTTTTGCCCTTGGGGAACCCCTAGAGGGTCCTGGGGCACCCAGGGGTGGGAAGACTAGAGCTTGGGATCCACTGCCTTAGGCCACTTTTGCTCTTGACAAGAAATTCAAGCCCAAAGCTTGTTAAGGACAGCGCCAGCTGGGCCTGGTGGTACACACCTGTATTCAGCTCTGAGGAGGCTGAGGCAGGAGGATCCAAAGTCCCAGGCTAGTCTGGGACACCTGGTAAGACTCTGTTCGAAACAAAACAAATACCAAGCCAGCAAGACAGACTTGGTTTCAACACATCACTATAGCCCACAACCTAAGGAAGAGCTTCCGTAATTACCGAACCACTCCCAACACTTGTTCTCTGGTCTCCCAGCCCACACCTGCCCCTCCTCGTTACCGTAAACTATATGTGATCTTCAAGTCTCAGCCAAGCCTTAACTCCTCTGGGAAGCTTTCCCCAATCCTCAAAGACTACATTCCTCTAACATAGCACTTAGCACGTTATACCAGATACTTATCATATAATCCTTCTAAAAACCTCGTGAGGCGATGTTCCAGATGGAGAGACTGACATTCGGGGACATGGAGTAGCTCGGCTGATGAGAACAGTCTGACTTTAAGGACACTCTCTGTCCTTGACCAGGGGTAGTTTCCCACTGAGTCAACATTGCTTTGGTCACATTAAAAGTTTAAGAGTTTAGGGGCCGGTGCAGCTGGGTTGGTAGGGTATGGGGCTAGTGTTCAAGGCTCTAGGTTTGAATCCTAGCGCTGAAAATCAACAGCAAAGTTTAAGATCATGGACCCTTTGTCTTTTTTTCATTGACCGCTGATTTAACAATTTATGTAGAGGCACACATGATTTTACATTCTTAAAGTCAGAAGCGGCAAAAGAGATTGAAATAGACATGGGGGAGGGGGGGAGCAGAGTCAGGGGAGAGACATCTGCTGCAATCTGAACTCCAGAAAGATCTTCAATCGGTCTGTGGAAGTCATCAGCTGTCCAGAAACTGATATTTGAAGCAAAGGCATCCGACCAGCAAAACCAGGAAGAAGAATAAGAGATACCTTGTAAAATTGAAGGGCATCGTTTTGAAGAAAACAAGGGAAGACGTCTGTCTCACCCAAAGTGAAGCTGATGTATTATAAAGCTACAGTACTTAGGACACAAATGCATACATATAGAAGAAAAACATTACCTGACTATTTCAAATGGCTTTAGTGTATCAACGACACACCATGGAAAAGAGGAAAAGACACCTCCGTGAAACACAGACCCATCCAAGGACGAGGGCTCAGGTTTTACGAAGCATCTCTACAGACATTGCTAAAGAAGTCAGTGCCGCCAAGACACAAAAGATACAAACGTAAACTTCACCCAAGATGAAACAACAGTGGCCAATAAAGAAATAGACACCAAACCTCACTAAGTAAACAGGGAAATGAGGTACTCGCCGTGCATCAGATTAGCTAACATAAAAAGGCCTCGTAACCCTGAGTGTTGGTGAGATAGTGAAACAGGACCTGAGGGTGGATAGTAACTTTGTTCCCCCATTTTGGAGACTCAGTTGATAATAGAAATAGTGAACATTCGGTCTCTGCTCAGGATACAGCCTAGAGAAACACTTAAACGTGTGCACGAACGAGGGGCACAGGAATTCCCACAGTAGCAAGGGGGCAGTAAGGAGGCTGAATGCCCATTGACAGGAAATTCATGGGCGGGTTGTGGTGGGGTGGTGTAACATCCTGATACTATCCTACAGGAGAAGTGAGTGAGCCCAGTCTGCACATATTAGAATGCTGAGAGAAATGAGAATATGTACAGCATTGTACCATGTGTATAAAAAACGCATATTGAGCCGGGCGGTGGTGGCGCACGCCTTTAATCCCAGCACTTGGGAGGGCAGAGCCAGGCGGATCTCTGTGAGCTCGAGGCCAGCTTGGGCTACCAAGTGAGTTCCAGGAAAGGCGCAAAGCTACACAGAGAAACCCTGTCTCAAAACCCCCCCCCCCAAAAAAAAATGCATATTGAAGCTTCATATTGTTGTATACCCACATAGTACAATATACGGAAGTGCCTGGGCTCCCTCATCAGTAAGATGAGGCCCTGGTTCCATTATTTTTCACACAGTTTTCTGCATGTCATGATATATTTTATTTTTAACCTCAAGGGCAAACGTCTAAAAAGAAAGCCTTCATTCTTTAGGTATATCAAAGATGTATTTTGGAGGGGGCAGCTCGGAGTATCCCCCACACCTGTATTCAGAATATTGGATTTTAGCAGATGGATCTACTCTGAGGCACAGTCTCAAGACAAAATAACACGAAAACTCGCTTTCACTCGTTCAGCTTTCCATGACGTGCCTTCTCAATTAAAACAATGCAACCCAGAATCCAGTTTATGTCACGTGTGAGGTCAGGGGCAGAAAAACAGCAGCCGTGCCCAAAAGTAGGTTGGGGAAACAGACCCCGCGCGCGCACACACGGTTTGTTTGTTCAGGCACCATAGCAAGAGAAAAGGAAACACGAAAATTCCTTGGTTATAAATTGCCATGTAAAAGACAAAGAGAAAGTCTGGAATATTAAGAAACCATAAATTACATCTGCCGAAAGGGTAGAATTTGCAGTATCCCATCACCAAGCTTTCACCTCCCCACTTTTGACAGAGTAACTCCTGTTCTTTGGAGAAAAACACATGAAATAAATGTAAACCCTGAGTGGGAAATCGTCTGCTGAATACACCACCTGCCTAATAAAATGAGGATAAATTGGAGTTTTGAGCTGTGTAGATCTGCTTGTGTTTTAACTTAGAGGCAAACACCATCTCAATGCCACATATATAGTTTGTTTTTTGTTTGTTTGTTTTCAAAAGTACAACATGTGGTGGTGGGGGGGATGATAAACAATTTTGTGCTGAGGGGTTTCTCCTCTCAAAGCTGATGTGGTGCACCAGAAGTCAGTCCTTTTTGTAAACTAAGATGTGATCAGCTCTTGGGTTAGTGGGACCCAGGGCATTTATGAACAGCTAATGGACTCTGCCGCAGCAGCCAGGCACTGGGCAGCCGGGCCGTGGTGCCGGCTTTACAGGGCTGCCTAGACAGACGCTTACTCCAGACACTGCCAGAGGTTTAGATACCGGGCTAATGGCCACAGGTACCAAACAACGACTCCCCCAGAGTAAACACACCAACTCGTTTAAAACTTTCTCCCAATCCCAGAAGGCAGTGGGCCACATGAACTACCTGCAAAATCTTTTCTTTGAAGAAATACACAAATGAGTCACTCCCCCGTTAAGGGATTTGCTAAAACAAAGATGCAGGAAGCCACGTAAAAGTGATTTGTGAGTCTGCTTGACGCCTGACAGCTTTTTTTGTTTTTTTTTTAAAAACCCTTTCTGTGCCCATTTCAAGGAAAATGCATCTGTAGGCAGCTTGACTGCTAGGCAAGGCTAAAGGCTGGTCTCAGATGTGTGAGAGGCATCACCTCAATCTGGAGTTTACTAAAACCAGGAGGGAACCCTAAAAAATCAAAGGAGAGGGTCGGGAAACCACAGAGAACACTAGCTGGGGGCCTGGGCCAGCTGCTCCTGTCTCTTCCATGGCTTTCACTCACCACAGGCCCGGCTCCAGGAAGCCAGCCACCATTGGCTCCCTTTGCAGTGGCCTTCACTCACAGGAGACTGCTACGGCTTAGAGATGTCGGTTGACGTAGTGGGACACCCGGGTATGAAGGTGACAGAGATCCCATTTGGGATATGCTAGCACCCGCTTCTATTTGTTCTTATCAATGGGAACAGAAGATTTTAGTTCCCAACACGATCTCACACCAGAAAAAGAACCAAGAGTCAGTGTTTGGGTGTTAGATTAAGGCCTCTTTTTTTTAAAAAAAATTATATTTATGTGTGACTGTGTGAGTGTGTGTGTGTGTGTGTGTGTGTGTGTGAGAGAGAGAGAGAGAGAGAGAGAGAGAGAGAGAGAGAGAGAGAGAGAGTGTGTGTGTGTGTGTGTGTGTGTGTGTGTGTGGTGGGAGGGAGAACACCAGGGACCCAGAAATTGAACTCAGGTTATCAGGTTTGGCCACAAGCAACCTCATCCATTGGACCATGCAACCAGCCCAGGGCCTCTTTTTGATATTATTTGGCCCGATATTGCAATTGCTGGGAAGCACAATGACATGAAACCACCCTCGGCGAGCCTTTGCTGGCATCTCACAGTGTCTCCGAGGGCTTACCAAAGAAATGCTCCTCTGCCCTTCGCAGACATTGAACCCCATCTTCCTGCCGTTCCTGAAGTTTTGAACATAACCCCTGTTTTCTAAACAAGGGAACCGAGCTCTCCAGAGATTTAGTGACCTGCTCCAGGTCCACACATGCATAAATAAAGCAGACTCAGGATTAGAGTCGACATCTGGCCAAACATTAAAACCCTTTTTACTACACTATAATACTTCATCAGAGTAGCTTGCTCTGTGAACATCTGAAGATACTGGAGGGCAAGGCATTTGGACATGGTAAGGCAAGTTGTGTTTCTCCACATAATCACTAGAGTGGCAGGGATCAGATAGTCCATTCTGCAGAGAGAATACAGGACAAGAGGCTGTTTAGTGTAATATACACTGTAAGGAAGATCTGTGGTCCTGCCTTGACCCCATGACTCCACCGCTATAACAAAGTTATAAAATATTCTGTATACGCCTCCCCTTATTCTGTGTCTGTGTTTGATCTCACAGCTACAGTTTACAAAACCCCCTTTGTTCCCAAACCGTGTTAAAATAGGAGGAGGAGAAAAAAATGACATTTCCTCCCCAAAGTCACACACAAATAAGTTGGTTCAAGATATCTCTCTCTATATATGTATGTATGCGTGTATATATGTGTGTGTATGTATGTATGTGAGGTATGAACTCTTTTTGGAATTAATTTGTTGAAAAGAGCCATCACAGTATCCATATCCCTTCCCATCAACTCCCCCATCTGGAATTTATTTTTTAGGACGCTCATTGCTTCTCACAGGTTCAATGTTACCCATTTCACACCAGTTAACTATTGAAAGCACTTCAAATCCCCAGCCAGAGAAGCCAGGCCATGTATTTTCCCTGGATGCGGCTAATGTGTCAGGCTTGTAAAATAGCTCTTAGTGGCGGTCTCCGTTTAGAGAGAGACGGAAACTCGCTTTAAATACTTAGAGCTTTAATATCTAGTCCATTATGCTAAAGCAGGGTCTTGTAAAGAGTCAATTATGGGATACTTCTGATTTGATCCACATGCAAGGGAAATCCGCTTCCCTGCCTTTAAATCCTTGTTCTAAGTGTCTTGTTTAAATGATTACTGACACTTCGTCTTTGATCAGATTGATTCATATTGTTATTCTTCTATGTTAATTTAAAACTTAATCCACAGAAAATGCTGAAGCAGGTTTTAATTTCTCACAAAGAAAGCTCTCTCTCTCTCAGAAAATGGGGTTTTTCAAAAAAATTTTTTTCAATTTTTAAGGTATCAATAATTGATTGAAAATAAGTCAATTTTCTTGTAAGAAAATATGAGACTGAATCATAATCCATGAGGAATGTTTTCTTTCTCTCTTTTTGGTGTGCACAGTGATGTGTTTCATGGAAACACAAAGCACAGAATACATGCTTAGTAGCGCACTTGAGCAACTTAGTACCACAAAGACCCTCAAAAACAGTCAAATAAATCTCAGTTTACTGTTTGGGACTAAAATTTTTATTTGTATTTGCAACGTGCTGTCAATGTGTTAATATCACTCATTTAAACTTCCTTCGTGGTCCAAGAATTAATAACTTAAATGATAAAAATGATAAAAGGTCAGATATTGTGTTTCAGATTCAAGTTTTAAGAAATTTTACTATTGGTCAGAGTGATGGACCAGTAATAGTCAGTGCTCTAAGCCAGTGATGGCATTTGCTATTTTATCTTGAGACAGTTTCACACCACGTAGCCCTGGCTGCCATGGAACTCATTTTGCAGACCAGGCTTGCTCAGACTCAGAGATCTGTCTATCTTCGACCACTGGGATTAAAAGCGCATGCCACCATGCCCAGCGGCAATAACTGTATTTTATTTTTGTGTGTGAGTATTTTGCCTTCATGTATGTACACCACATGTATTCCTGGTGCTCTTGGGGGTCAAAAGAGGGCACTGAATTCCCTGGAACTGCAGTAACAGATGGTTGTGAGCTACCTGTGGGTTCCGGGAACAGAACCCAGGTCGTCTGTAAGAGCAAGTGCTCCGAATTGCTGAGCTCTCTCTCTCTCTAGCCCTAATGGTAATTTTTTTGTTTTATTTTATTTTATTTTATTTTAATTAATTAATTAATTTATTTATTTATTGGTTTTCAAGACAGGGTTTCTCTGTGTAACAGTCTTGGCTGTCCTGGAATTCACTTTGTAGACCAGACTGGCCTTGAATTCACTGAGATCCCCTGTCTCTGCCTCCCAAGTGCTGGGATTAAAGGCGTGTGCCACCACTGCCCAGCCCTAATAGCAATTTTTAAAGTACTTTTGGAAACAATTATCACAGGCTTGGAAATCACCATCTTGCACCCAGTAAGAGCAATGCCAGCAACGTGGGGGCTCATCTCAGGAAATGACAGTGACTAGGATTTAGTTACTGGACATTTCCACACTGAATCTAATAGTGAAATATTGGGAAAAATTAAAAGAAACAACAACAGGTGATTGATTAAATATACTAAGCTTTTATTTACAATGGAATCCCCAATATTGATTGAGCAAATGAATGCTTTGTTGATTTGTTAGGAGTGAAACCCAGGGCCTTGAGCATTTGCACTCTACTATGAAGTTACTGCCCTAGACTTTCTATGAGTCTTTTTTTGTTTTGTTTTGTTTTTGTTTTTCGAGACAGGGTTTCTCTGTGTAGCTTTGGTGCCTGTCCTGGATCTCACTCTGTAGACCAGGCTAGCGTCCTCATAGAGATCTGCCTGGCTCTGCCTCCAGAGTGCTGGGATTAAAGGCGTGCACCACCACTGCCTGGCTGTCTTTTTTTTTTTTTTTTAATGTGTTTGTGTATGCAAGTACACGTTTGGGATGGAGTATGTGGGTGCTGGTGGAGGTCACAGGACAACCTTGAGTGTCATCTACCTCCTGTGAGAAAGGATCTCTTATTGGTAGGGAACTCACCAATTATGCTAGACTGGCTCAGTGAACCCCAGGGATCTTGCTGTTTCCGCCTTCCCGGTGTTATCCCATGGCAGCACACTCAGCATTTTACATGGCTTCTGAGATAAAACCAAAGCACACACTGTATCAGCTGAGCTGAGTCTTCCTCTATGTACTTTTTGTTTGGTTGTTATTGTTTGAGACAGGGCCTCGAACTCCTGACCCTCCTGCTTCAATCTTTGGAGTTCTGGGATTACAGGGGACTCCTGATAAACATCTTTTCTGAAAGAATTGCACTTTTGGGGCAGGGGGCAGTGTATTTTTTGGTTTATTTGTTTGTTTTGAGACAGGGTTTCTCTGTGTGTCCCTGGCTGTCCTTGAACTTGCTTTGTAGACCATGTTGGCCTCAAATGTAGAGATCCACCTGCCTCTACCTCCTGAGTGCTGGGATTAAAGGTGTGTGCCACTATCTCCCAGCTGCTAACTTATTTTATCTATCTATCTATCTATCTATCTATCTATCTATCTATCTATCTATCTATCTATCTGTCCGTCCGTCCGTCCGTCCATCCGTCTGTCCATCTACCTATTTATTTTGAGACAAGGCCTTGCTATACAGCCCAGGTCTACCTAGCACTCAAAATCTTGCCTCAGCCTCTGGAGTGCTGGCATTGGAGGTGTGAGCTATCACACTGTTTTTCTTTCTTTCTTTCTTTCTTTCTTTCTTTCTTCCTTTCTTCCTTTCTTTCTTTTTTTCAGAGCTGAGGACCGAACCAGGGCCTTGCTCTACCACTAAGCTAAATCTCCAACCCCCATCACACTGTTTTATGGGCTGTTTGGTTCCGTATTTTCTTCTTTGAATTTTCTAAGAGGAATATGTATTGCTTTCAGAATAAGGAGATTTCAAACATGTACATTTTAGATTATTTATGCAAAAATATATGCAAGTAGACAGTATAAATATTCAAAGTTCTTTCTTCCCATCCTCATCCTAACCTTACTTCCATTCCAATACATGACTAATAACAGTTTGGCACATCCTATCATTTTCCTACAGTCTTCTATACACATGTGTACATGTATATAGTTTGCTCAAAAATATGTTTTGATTGTATGAAGCCATAAGCTCATACTCCGCTTGTTTTTGTAGGTGTTTGCTATCTCACTTCTAATTTTTGTTATTAACAGCCTGCATTTAACACCTTCATATACATACTAAAATGTGTAAGTATTATTTTATTTATTCCACAGAATACCTCAAGAAAGAGAGGACTAGAGTCATGAGGATAGGAACTTAAAGAAGTCATTCAACAATTGAAATCCCCAAATCTAACTGGAAGAGGGAGTCATTTACCATCCCCTGGCCAGCACAGTACCACTGTCACACTTGGAGGACCCACACTGCACACCACTAGGAGTTTGGACAAGTTTACAGTGATGTCTCGCCCCCCACAGTGGCACCACAGAGAGTTTTACCACTCCAGAAATCCCGGGCTCCCCATCTTTCTCCTCTTTCCACTTAAAGCCTTGAGCAAACCCTATTTTCCTATTCTTCTCAGTTCTTCCAGTTCCCAGGCTGCGGAGCTGGACTCACACAGGGTGCAGCCTTTCAGATCAGCTTCTTTCACTTAGCAATATGCATTCATATTTTCTCAGTCTTTTTTTTCTTTTTAATTTGGTGTTTTGGGATTGGATCTCAATTATGTGAGTCCAAGCTAGCCTCAGACTTACAGCAGCAACCCGGCCTCAGCTTCCCAAGCAGTGATTACATACATGTCCCATTATGTCTGGCTTTTCATGTCTTTCCATGGCTCAATAGCTCACTTTTTTCTTATCACCAAATAATGTCATTTCACTATGTGGATATACCACCATTTAGTCATTGCTTCCAAGATGGGGTAACTTGAAAATTACTATAATTTGCTATAAATACTTAGGTATAGATGGACATTTATTTGAATGTAAGTTTTTAATGCCTTTGGATGAATACCAAGAAGTGACTGTTGGTATTATGGTAAGAATTTGTCTAGTTTTGTAATAAACTGCTAAAGTGTCTTCCAAAGTGGCTGGACAGCATTCTGCACTCCCCACAGCAGTGAATGCCAACCTGTGTTACTCTATGGCCTTGCCAACATTTGATACTAACTAGGAGTTCTAGATTTTAGCCTCCTAACAAATATATGGTTTCTCTCATTGTTTCAATTTGCCATTTCCTTGAAGACAGGCATGTATTGGTTTTTAGAGATAGGGTGTTTCGATATGCACCACTGACTGTCTTGGAAGTTGAATTCAGTGATCCATCTGCCTCTGTCTCCAGACTGCGGGAACTAAAGGCGTGTGCCACCACTGCCTGGCTTCAGAACCTTTCTCATGCCTGGATCCAGCACCTGTACACCCTCTTCGCTGAGCTGTCCTATGGCCCCTTTTCTACAAATCTGGTTGCTTTCAGATTGTTGAGTTTTATGAGTTCTTTCTGTACTTTGAACCACAGCCCTTTATTATATGTCTTTGGCAAACATTTTCTCTTTAATTTGCCTTTTTTTCTCTTGACAGTGTTTTTCACAGAGCAGAAAAGTTTAATTTTAATGCCCTGCAATGGACCAGTTCTTTCAACGATCATGTATTTGTCACATTTAAGATGTTAGTGCCAGGTCTGGCAGTGGTGGTACACATCTTTTATCCCAGCACTTGGGAAGCAGAGGCAGGGGGATCTCTGTGAGTTTGAGACCAGCCTGGTCTACAAAGCAAGTTCCAGGACAGCCAGGACAGTTACATAGAGAAATCCTGTCTTGAAAAATAAACAACAGCAAAAACAAACAAAACAAAAACAAAAAAGAAGTTAGTGCCAATTCCAGGTTGCAGATTTTCTCTTCTCATCTAGGAACTACAGTCTGGTGTTGTGGAATTTGCTTGAGTGGGGCGGGGCTGGAGTATAGATCTCATGGATGGGTGCAGGGGCTGGGGGCTGGAGTATAGATCTCATGGGCATGTACAGCCCATGTGTTGGAGGACTTTTCCCCATAGTTTTTGTTCCTTCATCAGAGATCAGCTGGCCATATTTCTGTGGCTCTACGTCTGGACTTTCTAGTCTATTCCATTGGCCAATTTCCTGTCTGTAGCCAGGATCAAACTGCTGTTGTTGTCTAGCTTTAGAATATACTTTGAACCTGGGAACCATCAGACCTCCAGCTTTGTTCTTCTTCACCATTTTGTTGGCTCTCTGCCTGGGTCTTTGCCTCTCCATCTACACTTCATAATCAGGATGTATCATCCCTAGACTAGCTTAGCTACTTTTCTATTGCTGTGATAAAACACCATGATGAAGGGACTCAGAGAAGGGAGAGCTGATTTGGGCTTATGGCTCCAGAGGGCTATGAGTCTCCAGCATGGCTGGGAGGCACTGTAGCAGGAGCAGGAGAGCAGAGAGCGCAACCGGGAAAGGCATGTGACTTTGAAGCCCCAAGACCCACTCCCCAGTGACGTAATTCCCCCAGCAAGGTCACGTCTCCTAAGCTTCCCCAAACAGCATCACCAACCTCGGATCAAGCATTCATATGTCTTAGACTATGGGGGACATCTCATTTAAACCACCACACTCACAAAATCACATTCTGGAATTAGTGTGTGTACTGTGTGCGGAGGTCAGAGGTTGACATTGATGTACTTTCTCATTTTTTTTTTTTTTAATTTGGGGCAAGATCTCTTACTGAATCTGGAAACCTGGAGCTCACCAACAGACTAGATGGGTTGCTGAGGAATTCCAGGGATCCACCAGTCTTTGGACTCTCCATGGCTGGGGTTACAAACACACACTGCAATGCCTGGTTTTTATGTGGGTATTGGGGACTCAAGTCCTTATACTTACACAGCAAACACCTCTATGATTTACCTATCTCCCTAGTCCCGAGTTGCTGGGATTATAATTGGGATCGCACTGAATCTGTGAATGATGTGAGAACTGCTATCATCAAAATATTGATCTTCCAGTCCATGAACATCCATGAACATGGAACCCCTCACCATTTATTTAGGTTTTCTTTTCATTTCTTTCATTACAGTTATATAGAACGGGTACATATTTTGTTAGATTTATACCCAAGTACTCCATTTTGAAGGTATTAATATTAACGGCATTGTGTTTTAATTAATTTAATTAATTATAACTTTCACTTGTTTATTGCTGGTATATAAGACATCAATTTGCGCTTGCATTTAACCTTGCATCCTGCAGCCATGCTATAATCACTTCCTGGCACTAGGCATTGCTTTGCTCAATCCTTCTTCGCGTACTCCTAGTCTTAATGGGAAAGCTCTGACTTTCTCAGCGTTAAATAAAACGTTGGCGTTGCGGTTTTGAAGCATGGCATTGTTAGGAGTAGTGGAGGTCTTTAAGAAATAGGGCTGAGTGGTCGTTAGAGGTGTGCTCTAAAAGGAGGCGATGGGATCCCAGACTCTTCCTGTCCTCTGGCATGACCCCCCCCACCAGCATGCACTGCCTCTCCACAGGCACAGAAACCATTCAATCAACCCTATAATGAAACCTCCAAAGCGGTGAGCCAAAAACAAACCTTCAGTGGGTTCACTGAAGACATTTGTTAAAGTAATGGAATGCTCATTCAACAGTAACGTCTAGAATTCCCCCGTGACCCTGTTTGGAAATGCTGGTCTCTGTTTGGAATGCTGTTCATTATTGATTCCATTTCCCCCTTCCTTCCTCCCTCAGCCTGTCTCTTTCTAGTCAGGGTCTCACTGTGTAGCTCTGGGTGGCCTGGAACTTGGTATAGACCATGCAGGCTTTGAACCCACAGAGCTCCACCTGCCTCTGCCTCTTGAGGGATGGGATTAATGGTGTGTACCACATCAGGTTTCAATTTCTTTAGTAGACTCAGAATGTCTATTTCTTCTTCTTGGATAGGTTTTCCACATTGTGCTTTGTAAGGAATTGATTTATTTCATCAAGATTATCAAATATGTTAGCTTAGAACATTTTGTAGTATTGCTTTGTAATCACGATGATGTCAACATTGTCCAGTGTTTTCTCATCTTTCATTTCTGATTTAGCAATTTATCTGCTTTTTCCTATTCTTAGCTAGTCTGTATAGAGACATGGTATTTTAATTGATCTTTCAAAGACCTAGATGTTTGATTTTTCTTTAACGATTTCTGGTTTTTAATTTCATTGAATTTTGCTCTATTTTTTCCTGCTTTTATTTTTATTATTTATTTTCTTCTGCTTACTATTAATTTACCCTCCTCTTTTACTTTCCTGAGACATACACGCAGATGAAATAGTCTTCAGATCTCCTCTTGCCCACATTTAGATTGTCCATCAGCCCACGCTAACCCGGATCCTGCAATCTTGTACGTCATTCCTGCCCTGGCTGGTGAGACCATCTCCTCTCCACCTCCTTTACCATCTAGTTCTTCCAGTCTCATTCAGAGTCTGTTTGTTTTGTTCTTTTGTTTTTGTTTGTTTCAATCAACAACTGCATTGTTCATTTTCTGAAAATCCTGGGGTTTTGAAATTGCATTAAATGTTTAAGAACTGACATCTTTACAACAGTAGGACTTTCAGTCTGGTAACGTTTTTGTCTCCACTGAGTCTTTGTGACTTCCACAGGCGCCCACGGTTGGCTTCGTGCAGGTAATACACACCAACCCTACGTTTACTCCTAAGAACCTAAATGTACCTGCTTTCCTCTGCTTAATTCTGTCCTTGACTTCCTGCCCTTTTCTAGCTCCCAGCCAAATGTCTTATCAACTCATTTTTAATCTTTTTAAGCTCCCACTTTCTAGTAACACTCTGAAGTTTCCTCCAAACATCACTTTGCTTACATCTACTGTATTTTTGTACAGTGTTATTGGTTTCCACTCCCAAGGAGTTTGTAATTTCACATAGTAAAATCGAAAATGTTCAATACTTTCCCTTTTAGATTTGGGGTGATGTTTTAATTTTTACTTATTACTAATATCATTATAGTTAGAGGTTCATGTGCTTCTAATATTAGGTAAATTTCTCTCTCTCTCTCTCTCTCTCTCTCTCTCACACACACACACACACACACACACACACACACACACACTTTGTAGACTAGGCTGGCCTTGAAGTTTGTATTTTAATACATGGTTAAGTTTTGAGACTTCCATTGCTATTTGGAGTGTATTCTTTATTTATATCTTTTAGAAAATCTATTCATTTACTTATGGAGCGGGGTTGCACATGTTACAGAATGCATTTAGAGGTCAGAGGGCAATTTGAGGAAGATGGTTCTCTCCTTTCAGAATGAGTCCCAGAGACTGAAGGCAGGTGCTCGGCCGCGGTGGCAGGTACTCGGCCATGGTGGCAGTGCCCTCACCCGTGGAGCCATCTTGTCAGCTCTGTTATGTGTCTTTAACACCAGGCTTGCTTGAGTCATTCATTTAAACCCTCTGTATCTTCGTGAGAGTATGCCTTAAAAGATAAAATAAAAAAATCTCCCACTCCCATTATGGATTTGCAAACAACTTGTATCAACTCAGTAAATGCTCTAATTTTAAAGCCACATTCTAGCTCCCCAAAGTCTTATTTCTTTTTGGTGATCCATGTCTTTTATCAAAATGAAAAAATGTTTATTTTTGTTGTTGCTTTTTAAAAAAACATTTTAGAATGAAACCAATATTTTGTTAAGACTTTTGTCTCCTTTATATTTTTAGTATTTCCATGGGATCTATTTTTCAATTTAAAAGTTTTCTTTATCTTTTTATGTTACAAATACCTTTTGTAAATAGCACATGACAAAATTTTTGAAAACTCACGTTTCTACACTTCAGTTGAAGAACTTAACCTATGTATGTTTACTGTAATTATTGGTATATTTAGACTTAAAGGTACCTTTATTTATTTATTATTATTTCTTGTTTTTGTTGTTGTTGTTTTGTTCCTTGATGAATTCAGTTCTCCTTTCTACCTTTATTTGTTGTCATGAAAATGTATTCTAGCCAGGATAATCTATCTGAGTTCAAGGCCAGCCTGGTCTACATAGAGAGCTCCAGGACAGCCAGGGCCACATGGAGAGGCCCCACCTCAAACAAACAATTATTGGGATGTGCTCTGTTTTTCTCATAGTGACTTTTAATTTTTCCCCACTCAGTGCTAGAGATTAAACCCAGGGCTTCACAAGCTGGACAAACACTCTACCTCTGCCCGACTGTTCTTTTCAAGTTGATTTTTAGTCTTTATTCTATCTATTTCCCATAACCCATATGAATATTCATCACTTTCTGCCCCAACACAGGCACCATAGCAGGGACTCAGTTGCTCTTATCTTTCCTTCTGCTCAGTCCTGCTGTTTTAGTAGCAGGTGGTTATTATTCATGACACATGGCCATCGTTAGCTTACTCCTTGTTTCTTTTTCTTTCTTTTCTTTCTTCCTTCCTTCCTTCCTTCCTTCCTTCCTTCCTTCCTTCCTTCCTCTTTCTTTCTTTCTTTCTTTCTTTCTTTCTTTCTTTCTTTCTTTCTTTCTTTCTTTCTTTCTTTCTTTCTTTCTTTCTGTTTATTGAGACAGGGTTTCTCTGTGTAGCTTTGATGCCTGTCCTGGAACTCACTCTGTAGACCAGGTTGGCCTCGAACTCACAGAGATCTGCCTGCCTCTGCCTCCCAAGTGCTAGGATTAAAGGCGTGCACCACCACCGCCTGACTTATTCCTCGTTTCTTTGCTCATGATTTGTCTCTTATTTCTTGTATTCCTCTGATTTTTGGGATGAGCGCTTTTGACTGTTCTCTACATACACGGTTTTTGTGTGACAAGCTTCATAGTCTTGCTGGGTCTGAAAATGTCTTAGTCTTGCCTCACTACTGAAATGTTGATTTGTCCATGAGTAAGGTTATAGTTTTAAAATATTGCATTATATTGAGATAGTGCTTCATCTCAATTTTGGTGTCTCATCTTAGTAAGGAGACATTTACTGCCGATTTAATATCTATTGTTTTATACTTCATTTTCCTCTTTTCGGTATCTGAAGCATGTTGTGCTTTGGTCCCTGCGCTCTGAAGTCGTCTGTCTTCCTTTGGCTCCTGGAAAATTTCTCCTGTTGTGTCTTTGATTATTTCCTCTGTGCTGTCTTTCTGCAGTGATTCAAAGTACATAATCTCATTAACTTTTTCTGGTTTTACTGTCATATTTTATGGCATTTTATGAATTTGGGGGATGAGGATTAGGCATATAATTGAGTGATAAATTTGATCCAACCTCTCCATCCAATATTAAGGAAATAAAAAATAAATTTCAAGTTACACCTTTGAGTGTAATTAAATTTGCCTTTTTTTTTTTCCTCCCAAAGGCTCTTATTTTTCTAACCTTGGATGGCTTCCATTCAGGGAATCTTAGGGAATTTTTTTTCACTCAATTAGTATTCATCTGGTGTCAAACTATTTTTTGACATTGCGGTCTAGCTCCTGAGGGTCCCAAGCTGATGATCAAGAACCAGTTTAAAGTGTGACACAGAGCTCCCCAGTTTGAGGGGTGCTGGCGGTTTTGTCTAGGTACTCCCTTGTTGTGGGGGCTGTGATGGGTGTTCAGTGTACCCCGCATCTCTGCATGACAGATGGCTCAGCATCTCTGCATGACAGGTGGCTCAGTGGGTAAAGATGCTTGCCACCAAGCCTGACTACCTGAGTTCGAGCCCCAGAACCCACGTGGTAGAAGGAGAGAACCGACTCCCATAAACTATCTTCTAATCTCCACATGCGCATCACAGCATGTGCACGCTCCTCATTCTAATAAATAAAATAAATCCTCAAAAGTGTTAGTAATATGCACTGATTGTGCATATTACAATAAAAAATACTCCCCCGTTGCCAAATGTCTCTGCAAAGGCGCAGTCACACTCCCCTCATCATCCTGCTCTGTCACTGGGAGCCACTGGTCCGTCAGGATAAAGAGCGTAACACGGGCTGACTGGCAGTGGGAGGGAATACCCAGTATAGCACCAGCACAGAGCAAGTGATGACTGACCTCTGCCTGAGGCCTGCTTTTATAAGGCTGAGGATGCCTGGCCTGTCTCTTACAGAACAGTTCAGGCGTTTGCCAGATAAGCAAGGAGAGAAACAAGAACGAGCAATAATATCTGAGAGAAAAATAGAACGCTAAGACAGCAAAGCCGAAAGGGTGCATTCGGGGAATGTAGCGGTGTGGTTGGAGTGCAGAGATGAGGGCCTTGGTAAAGGGAGAAGAAAACCATGACGCTCCAAGGCAGGCACGGATGAGGCTACAGGGAAGCTGTAGGCCATGGGAAGAAATTTGTGCTTCATCTGGTAGTAATGGCAACCCACGGAAACATTGGGGGGCGGTCAATGATGCTTTATGAAAGGCTGTTTTGCAAACACAATGTGGATGGCATAGGGACTGAGCCTGGAAACAGAAGATATGTTATACTGTTATATGTTTATACATATAAAAAGATATGTTTCATATGTTATATGAAACAGCCAACTTAAGGGCCTGCAGCCAGCTGTGAGGCCTGAAAGACGGGGACAGTGCACACAGGAGGTCCCACTGAAGAAAGCCGGGGGATGGGGGGTGGGGGTGAGGGGTGGGAGTGGGGAGCATGGTGTAAGACGCCAACACGTTAAAGGACAATCTCATATTTTGGTGAAAAAGAAGGGGGAAATGTAAATGGTCATAGTAAATTGTGTTTCGGGGCAGAAACTTCATATAAAAATACCCAGGAACAAAAGCAAAAAATACAACGAAGCCAAAGGGGGGAAAGGCCATTTTTGCTGTAGCTCTGTAGTCCCAATACAATAGACAAAAAGTAAACTGTCCGTCTGCAGAGAACCAGAGCTGACCAGCCCTCCTCACCACTGTTTCTCTCCATCCCTGGAAACTTTTCAACCTTCTCTACATGCTCTCTCACGGGCTTTTCATTCTAAATGTTAAGAGAACGGCTTATATGTATTTTTCCTCTAATAGTCCTCTGTTGAGTCAACTCATTTTTGACGCACCATTTCAGATGTTATGGAAGACTGTGAAATTTTAAGCCAAGATCAGACAATGAGGACTAACAGCCTTTTCATTTTTTTAATGACAGAAAGCAGACAACTGTACCCATAAAATGACTTAAGTTCCTTAAAGCAGCGGCCTCACTAAGTGCCCGGTATCTGGAGGGCAGAGTTGGAGAACTGTGGCACTGAGGCCCCCTACTGCGGGGAAGGAGAATGGCGTCTGTGCCGCTGTCAGGATGAACCCCGTCCAAACACAGGCAGACGTGCCTGCCCAGGGCAGGAACCACCACCACCAGAAGCAGTTGTCAGAGGCACACAGCAGGCATCTTAACAGACCCTGTTTGGAAATACTATGGATGCAGGGTTTAGCCTCCACTACCCCTGGTTTATCCACTGCAGGTGCCCAGTGCCCACAGATCTCTCTCTCTGAAGTGTTTCCGAGGTTCTTTTGCGGCACAGTTATAAGACAGTTGAACATGAGCAGAACTTAAACTGATTGGTGGTGAAGGCTGGGGTGATATTAACTGCTGCCCTCTCCTTTATGCTCAGGGACCTTTAGAAAGGTGGCATTTGGGGCAGGTAAAGTCCTTATCTAACACGCTCATGACCAAATCCTGAGGGCCACATAAACCAGGTGCAGTGACACACGTCTGCACACATAGTTCCAGCACTGGGGAAACTGAGGCAGGAGGACTAGACATTGGAGCTCATCCTTGGCTATGCAAACAGTTCGAGGCCATATATTAAGTGTGTTTCATCTGCCTACTCACCAATTCTGCAGAGAACAGCTCTGTTTATGATGACTAGTGCCTAGAACTGGCCAATGGAAACACTCCCATTTTCGAGTGTTTCAAAAAACTCTACATAGATTTTTTTTTTTTTTTTTTGGTTTTTCGAGACAGGGTTTCTCTGTGTAGCTTTGCGCCTCTCCTGGAACTCACTTGGTAGCCCAGGCTGGCCTCGAACTCACAGAGATCCGCCTGGCTCTGCCTCCCGAGTGCTGGGATTAAAGGCGTGTGCCACCACCGCCCGGCTTAGATTTTAAAATGATAACAAGATGTCCCAGATTCTCCCACAACTTTATCTCCCAGAGTCTGAATCCAAAAGATGTCCGAGTACACCAAGCCTTTCAGCCAAGGACAGACATTCTGCTCTGTGTACCTCCTTGTAGTTAGGCCAGACGTCGAAGTGCAGTTTCCTTAAATGGGCAGGGGGCTCTCTGGGGGAAGCTTGTCTCAGATGCCACAGGCCCCAGGGCTGGGGGGATTTCTTTGGGGCTTGTGTTTAGTATCTTCGAAGGCACGGCTCTCTACACAGTGAGTGTGTGCCTTAAAGGAAATGAGCGGCTCATGTTTCCTGCGATGCTCATTAATAGCAATTAGGCTGACCCATGAGCCTCTCCAGCTAGAGCCTGGCTAATAACTGCCAGAGACACTAGACTCAGAGTTGGGCTCTGCCGTTTATCAGCTGATTATGAAGGACTGTGGTAAGTTACTTAGTTTCTCTGACTCTCAATTTTTATCTTTTCTGTTCCCATCAAGGAAAATAATATTTATCTGGGTGGGTTTATGGGGTTTGAATAAAGTGGATTTGTGAAACATGAAGATGGGATGGCATTAAGTTAGTGTTCAACATCTTTAACTTTCTCTTTACTGAATAACGAGCATATGAAATAATAAATTCAAAGTGAAGCGAGATCTGAGTTTAAAAATATGCTTGGGCCAGGTGTGGTGGTGCATGCCTGTAATCCTAGCACTTGGGAGGTAGAGGCAGGAGGATCAGGATTCAAGACCAGCCTGAGTGACATGAGACCCTGTCAAAATAGAATAAAATATGCCAGATTACTTAATAATAACAAATATTCAAGCCAAATCAAATTCTTGTCTTCATTTTTTTTTTTTTTTAAAAAAAGCTGCTCAAAGTAGAGCACACAGTGACAAAAGGAACCAGTTATTAGCCACTTGGCTTCCAAAGGCACAGCTGGTGTTGTACAGGGAATGCTGCAGAATTGCCAAAGTCTGGTCAACTAGACAAGAATATGTGAACTCGGAATTGCCAAAGTCTGGTCAACTAGATAAGAATATGTGAACTGTGAGTATGGTACCGGGCATGATAAAGGAAAAGAGCCCATGAGAGCTGAAAACCAGAGAAACGGACTCTGCGAACACCAAGGAGCCATGAATGTAGCATTAGTCAGCCACATTTGCAGCATGGAGCTCAGGAGCACTCTGACCAAGAAAGCCCACAGCTCTGGAGCCTCACTTTGAGGACTCAGGTTATCCTGTTATAACTTCCTGTTATTTTAAAAAAGAGACAAACTACATGTAAGGACCCACATGAATTCAAGTTAGCGCATATGTGTTTATTTCCACTGCCGGGTGGTAGTGTGGCTGCGGCAGTTTTGTGTGTGTGGAAGCCCTATGAGCATCGAAGGGGGAGTGGTATGAATTGAAGGGGTAACAGGTGAAGGAAGAGCAGCCATCAGACCAGGGACCAAAACTGCACTTCTGATGAGTCTGAGGGACCTAGGACAGGATTTGTAAAAGCAGTACCTCAGTTTCTCCACCCAGATGCCCTACAAAACAACTCAGGCTTGCATCCCAAAGGGAGGAGCACAAAGCATTGTACTCTTCTTTAAGACAGTGTGACGCTAAGTCCACAAGGACGCCAGGATGATAGTGGCCGTAAGGAGCAGACATACCCTGGAGGATAGCTGTTAAAAACTCAAATCCCTTCAGCACGTCACATAAATGTCGTGCGGGAGTACCTGAAATGACACCAGCGTGGGGTGATTGCGTATGCCTCAAGCGGTTTTTTTTTTTTTGTTTCCTTTTGGTTTTTTTTGTTTTTTTGTTTTTCTCCAGACATTTTCTTTCCAATAAGTGGCTCTGGATTCTAAGTGATCTCGCTGCTGTGAGAAGCCGATCCTCGGCCCATGTTGCTCTCTGACAGGATTGTGATGTCAACCTGTCTAGGAGGAGAGATGCTGGGATGGACCAAGGAGACTCCGTGCAACCTGGGAGGACACAACGCCGTCACCAATCCAGACTGAACTCGTCCTCTGAGATGTCTCTACCCAAGGTAGTCACCTGCAGTTCAAATGCCAAGGCTGCTAAAATACGGCTTACTGTAGAAGAGGCTCGCTCACCAAGAGAGCTCAGACTCCAGAGGTGACTAGTTGCCGGAGCGGGGAAGATGAGCACCAAGCAGCCATGTCCGTCATCATTTTGTGCACGCAATCACAAATCTCAAAACACAAGCATAGCTGTGTGGCAAGAAATTAAACCTTGGCAGACACCACCTGCGGGTGTGTGTGTGAGTGTTTTCCTCCTGTGACCTTGCTATTTGAATATTGATGCAGACGCTTCAGGCTCATTTGCATAAGAGTAGCTGCATTTTATGTCATGTAGAGAAATGTGGTGATCCAGGCAAAAAGCACACTAGCGTCTAACCAGCAGAGCAGCCTCTGATTAATAAATGATGTATTTACTATTTCAGAAGGAAGTCGATTTGGAGACCTCCTCTAACTAGAACGACTCAGGGTTACAGACAGATGCTGTATTCTCCTCAGGGTTTTCTTCTCAAACTGCACATCACTCAAATCCATACCAGGCAGCCTCCAAATCTCTCAGAGTTCTAGAGATGGTCTCCTCCAAGGGAGGATACTGATTTCAAGATTGTCAAACTTTTTTTTGAACACATACAGCCCCAGTCTATTGTGGGATATTTTTACACTGTGTGAAGATGTATTGCTGTGATTGGTGTAATAAAGAGCTGAACCGCCAATAGCTAGGCAGGGGTTATAGGCAGGATTTCCAGGGACAGAGAGGACTCTGGGAAGAGGAAAAGCCAGGAGACACACAGAGGAAACAGGGGGTATAATGGAAGAGACGTAACGCCACATAATAGAACATAGGAAAATACAAGAACAAGCCTAAGCTATAGGCTGAGCTTTCCTAATTAATAATAAGTCTCCATGTCATTATTTGTGAACTGGTGGCCCAAAGAAAAACACCAGTTTTTGCAGCATCATTTGACAACGATTTTTCCTTATATTCCTTTTTTTTTTTAAGTGTAAACCACAAATACAAGTGCCAACTAGTTAAACATTTGAGAAAATACTAGCCGAAAAGTAGAAAATAGATGGCGTGGGCGGCAATCTAACATTTACAGGTAGCACTAATATAAAACTGAAAAAAAAATAGATTGTTTATTTTAAAATGGAAAACTTGGAATCAGTTAACTTTAGCTGGGGCTCAGCCTCTCATCATCGGGGCCTACACACAGAGAAATGCAAGAGCTGTTCAGCTGTGTCAGGCACAGCAGGGCCACAGCCAGGCAGCTGACACCGGGGATGGGTGGGGGGGTGGGGGGGTGGGGGTGGCTACCGCAGGGAGGGGGCTGGGGTACCACAAGCGTTTCTCAGAACAGAGCAGAGCGTGCCATACAGCCCTCCAAGCACCAAGCGGGCCCCCCGACACGGGCTGCACCGTCTTCTTACCTAATGAAAAGCCTACATTAACAGAACCTCAGAGCATCGCTGCTACCTCAGCGAGGCCTTGCCAAAATAATCAAGCAGGACGAAGCAAAACAAACAGCCGAGCAACAAGCCTTGCACAAGCCGGGTCTGATTTACTGCCCATTGCAGACCGGCATTTGGAGAGTCTTCCAAATGCCCACCGATGACATCTAATGCTACACTCCTCCTGCTGGAATGCGTCCCACCCGAACACTATCAGCCCCTCGGTTTTAATCCGTTAGGGAAAACGTAAGGAGATGCATGGAGGGGCCGGTCCCAGTCACGAAGGTGACCAACAAGATTTAGGCCTTTAGCCTGTCTCTAAATCTTCCCGGGGAAAGATGATTTACAATTAGGCTCTGAAACCGTGAGCACTCCCAAGCCTGGAAAGTTTCAGTCTGAAGGTAGGCATCTTAAATCAAGGCCAAAGACTCGGTCCCACAGAACCCAGTTTTAGAAAACTCGGGCTCTGGGCGGGGGTTTCGTTAATAAATTACAAAGGGTTCACGAGGTACGTGTGAGTGCAGCTGGTGTCGGTTGGGGCACCACCGGATTCCCCACAGCGAACCAGGAAGCGAGGAAAATGGCCATTTAAACACAAAATGGCAGAGGGTGCTAGAAAATTGTCGCATAAAGATCATTTTCCTTAAGGGAAAACAAAATACATTTCTGAGTAATCTGATAAGTTGGAGCAGGAGTGAAGGGTTGTCAGGGCCTTTGAAAGACTTCTCCAGGGTTTGTTGAAAGTTAAGGTCAATTTTTACAGCCAGAATTCTCAGATAATTTAAATATTTGACCAGCTTTGATGATGAGTTTTGGGGCCCTCATGGCCGTTAAAGTCTTTGGTTTTCCTTCCCTGTATTTAGACAAAACACCTGCTCTTCCTCGGGTTTGGTTTTGTTTTTGTTTTTAATTTGATGTAACTTTAAACATGTCATCCTTAAATTTTTAAACTTAATGTGAATGGGTATTTTTTTTTCTTTTGTGAATAGATATTTTTAAATCTAATGTGTATGGGTATTTTCCCTGCATGTGTACGCATGTGTGTGCCTTGTGGTCCTGGAGGCCAGAAGAGGGACTGGAACTAGAGTTATAGACATTGGGAGCCACCATGTGGGTGCTGGGAATCAAACCTGGGTCCTCTGGAAGAGCAGCCAGTGCTCCCTCTAAAGCACTGAGCTGTCTCTCCAGCGCTGCATACAGAGGTATTGTTTCCACACAATAGGCAAGCACGAGGAAGGAAAATCACAGTGCAAATCCTGGATTTGAACTTGTGCTGTGTAACATCAGGCAAGATTCTTCTCGCTGGTGTTCATTTTCCTCATCCTTGAAACAGTAACACCAAGTGTCTCCAGCAACTCATTCCCGTAGAGAATCCTGAGTTCTAGGCAAAGGAGGAACACGGGGCAGAAGAGCTCACACGCATCACCCAGGGCCCTCGCCAGACCTCTAATTAATGACCTGAGACTATCCAACTGACCCTGGATATTCAAACAGAAAACCTGAAGGCTAAATAACCAGAAAACAAAAAACACTACATTGATAAACCAGACAGATCAAAATTTTCCAGAGAAATCACAGGAAGAACGCTGTCATGCACCGTGATGTGTGCACGAACCCATTTCAGATAGCAAAGGCACACAAGGACAGCAGAACAAGGTGTCACCTGCCTGCAATCCCAACACTCAAGAGGCGGAGGATCTCAAGTTCAAGGCCAGCCTGGGCCACATGGTGAAACAAACTGCCTCAAACAAATAGACCAGAGAGGGAGAGGGAGAGGGAGAGAGGGAGGGGGAGGGGGAAGGGGGGAGAGAGACAGAGAGAGAGAGAGAGAGAAGAAGAGAGAGGTGTGAGGGAGAGAGAGAGAGAGAGAGAGAGAGAGAGAGAGAGAGAGAGAGAGAGAGAAGAGAGAGCATGCGCTGGAGAGTCTAACCACACAAACCCCAGGAAGTCTGACAAAACCAATGTTCTGCTAATCTGTCAGGATTCTTCTGAAGTGTGAATAAACAGAGTTTCTCACAAAAGGAGAGTATCATATTCAGAACGTGCCCAGAGCTGAGCCCAGTGGCAGCTAGGACACAATCTAGGACTCAGAAGACAAAGGTTGTTTCAGTCCCCACTCTGCTGTGGAGGACGCCCAGCACAGAAACCACATATGTCCAACCGTCACTCACGCTGGTGTGCTTGATCTGTAATAGCAAGGGGTGAGACGAGGTGAACTCTCACATTCCTTCGAGATGGTATAGTCTAAAATTCAACATGGTGAAGCAAAAACATTACTCAGGCAAGTTAGTTGGGACTCAAAGGCAGTTGGAAAAGTGAGCTCCTAGTAATTCCAAGTCATGCAAAGGATCCGAATATCCTTGTAAAGAGCTCGTGAAGCTGCGGCAGAGGATGAGTTCTCCATGGCTTGCTCCCCACGGTTTGCTCAGCCTGCTTCTTTATACCACCCAGGATCGCCTTCCCAGGGGTGGAACCACCCACAGTGGCCTGGGCCCTCCCATGTCAATCAGTAATCAAGAAAATGCCCCCACAGACTTGCCTACAGGCCAATCTGATGGAGGAATTTTCTCAGCTGAGGTTCCGGGGGACTCAGCTAATGTGAGGCTGACAAAAAATTAACCAGCCAAGCAATCAGAGACACCGACCAAACTAGTTAGATCTAATTAGAACTCCACAGAAGTGGTGTTGGGGCCTGTGTATGAGAGATCGGCTGGCTGGGCACAAGGAGGGTGGGGAACAGAGACTGTCCAGAGGAGACAATATTTCATCTCCATGTTGACAGAGGATTAGGAGGATTTCATTAAGCTAAGGAATACAAGCGAAGGAGTCGGGGTGGATGACTGAGAGGAAAAGTGTTCTAGAACGGAAATACGAATGAGCACTACGTCCCACGGGTACGATGTGAGGAGGGTAGTGATCCAGCAGTGGCTAGACTCTGAACTGTTGGAGCCAGACAAGGGGAGGGACCGTCTTCACTACCAGCACTTAGGAGGTGGCGTTGGTGGGTGACTGTCTGTCTGATACCACGGCTACCTCCCGAGTGTCAGCACAGATGTGTGTATTGAGCTGGATGCTTTGCAAAGTAAACCAAAAGTATACAACACTGACCCTTTCATAACTTGTTTAGTGTAGTTTGAGGACATCAGCCAGCTTAAAATGACACACTTATATCTCTGTGTCCCAAAACGGGCAGCAGTATATGTAATCAATTGCCCCACAGACTCCGCCGCTAAAAATCTATTTTGGATCAGGTGTGCAAGTACATGCCTGTAATCCCAGCACTCAGGAAGGAGGCTTCCTGCTGTTCACTTTTTTTTAATTTTTAAAATTCACATGATGCAAGGAACATTTTAAAGAGGCAAGTGATTGGCTCAAGAGCACGTAGCTTTAAAAAAAAAAATCTCTGAAAGAGGGAAATATATTTAACATGTTTTGCCCAAAACTTACAAATGTTCACTTTAGAATGGTACAAAATAAAGACATGTTCTCTAAACATCAATATAATATGCTGGGTAGAGCTTTGCGGAGATTGCTGTAGGATCACAGAGAGAGGGACTTCAGGGTTCACCTTTAACCCTAGGAAGCAATGATATCTAACTTGGATCCTAAAATGACGGGTAATTAGCCAAGCAGAGATCTACAGGGAGGGGAGTCTTGGAAGAGGAAACATAAGCAAAAAGCAGCTGACTGGTCCAGGCCCGGGAAGATGGTCGAGGAACCTGCTGCTGAGCAAGATGACTCAAGTTTGACCTCTGCGACCCACACGGGGGAAGGAGAGAACTGACTCTTGCCATTTGTCTTCAAATCTCTGGACATGTACCAGGACACACACGTGTGCACACATACAATAAAGAAACTGAGTGGTAAGACCAGAGATTTGACAGGAGAGAGCTTGGCATTTTAGTCAGTCGGCAATGTGGGGTTGTTTTGTTTTGTTTTTGTTTGTTTGTTTGGGTTTGGGGTGGGTGGGTGGGGCGGGTGTTTGGCTACACGTATATCTGTGTGCCACATGAATGCCTGGTGCCCTCAGAGGCCAGAAGAGGGCATCAGACCTCCTGGAACTAGAGTTGCAGATGATTATGAGCTGCTGTGTGGATACTAGAGCTGATCCTCTGGAAGAACAGCCACAGCGCCTAACTGCCGAGCCATCTCTCCAACCTCCTCTGAGGAGGTTTAAGATGTTTTAGGCAGGCTGTTCTAAATATAGCGTGGGCAACACAGGAAGTGGCAGGCTGAAAGGGGAGCAGGAGACTGACTATCTACATGAAAGGCGAGGATACAGGTTCACAGTAGAGATGGAGAGGCTTGTCCTTAAGCTGTGTCCACAGGACACTCACAAAACCTGTAAAACTGCCGAAAATATTTAGTAAGGCAAGGCAGGTGTGATGAAGCATGCCTGTAGTCCCAGCACTCTGGAGGCTGAGGCAGGAACACTGTAAGTTTGAGGCTAGCCCAGGCTACCTGACAAGTCTCTCTTAAAAACTCAGTGGTGGAGTGCTTGCCTAGCATGTGCAAGACCCTGGATTCCTTCCTTAGTACCAAACAGAAGAGGACAAATATTCTGCAGTGGCAACATCTCCAAAGCACAGTAATATGCTGCCAGCTTGCCAAGTCAGTTCAAAAAAGATTTTCTAGTTGTTGGTGACTTTCTTGCCTACCACACTGGAGACACAGACACAGACAGAAAGACAGACACGCACACAGAGACACAGACAGACAGACACACACAAAAACAAAACAAACAAGACAAACAAACAAACAAACAAAAAGGTGTCCTGTGGCTTTAAGATACTTGGAGGTGGTACCTTTTCTTATATTTATGTAACAACACATAGCCCAGTCTTGGATATTAGGCATACTATACTTGTTGATTTGTGAAGCTTAGCTATATTAATATGCCACGATCTTATGATTCTGGCCCTAACATCGCTTGCTATTTGGCACAGCCATATCTGAATGGAATGGCAGAAGTCATAAATCCGGCACTGCTGCTTGTCAAAGATCCAGCAAAGCTGAGCCACATGATGGCCACCATGCCACCTTTGGCTTTCATCTCCACCTGTTGCATACTTGGGAGACTTTTAATATTTGTACAATTTGGGGTATTGGACTGATGTGAAATTTCTTATGAATCATTTATGCCTTCTCCCAAGAGTATTGCTTCTAAGCTTCCCCAGAAAAGTCCTGAACACACCATCTCCCTCCCACTATTAGGGAGATATCCTTATCTACTTGAAGGTCTTCCTTACGCCTTGGAGGTTGTGACACATAAAGAAGCCAGAGGTCTCATTTTTAGGCTATGAGACTTTCTTGAAACATCTGTCCCTGTACTTACTCAGGAACAAGATATTCAAAACAAAGGAAACTTGAAAAGGTCAACAAGATTCAGTGGGCTAGAGGAGTTGGCCATAGTTCAGATTACAAACCTCCTTCCACTGTACACTCAGACAATTATGTGGCATATATAGCAACACAGTTAGATTAACTGAAGTTACTCTTTCCTACATAGAGACTTATACTGATGGGCAAAGAATGATGTAGAAAGATGATAAAAGTATGAGATGTCAGGACCTCCCTTTCTTAGAAAAGTTAGCACATGCAGAGTCCCAGTAATGTCATATGACCAAGGAACAATAGAGTGCCAGGATTAGACATACAGACAAATTCTATAAAGATGTAAATGTGAACATTGATGTATTATGCCAGAATTTGAATAATAACCACAGCAGGTTTGGCCTGAGGATTTTTCCTGGTGCTCTGACCACTAAGAGTTAATAATACACTGCTTGGGACATGGCAAAATGTCCAGGGTGGTTGAAGATTTTGTTTTGGTCTAATGTCCTTGTAGCCACAAAAGCTAACAGCCTGAGAACAGGCTGTCATATGCCTCTAGAGTCTTAAAAATTGGGTTATAGGGCCAGGTGGTGGTGGTGGCGGTGGCGGCGGCGGTGGCGGCGGCGGCGGCAGCAGTGGCGGCGGCGGCAGCGGCGGCGGCAGCAGCAGCAGCAGCAGCGCACGCCTTTAATCCCAGCACTCAGGAGGCAGAGGCAGGAGGATCTCTATGAGTTTGAGGCCAGCCTGGGCTACAGAGTGAGTTCCAGGACAGGCTCCAAAGCTACACAGAGAAACCCTGTCTCAAAAACAAACAAAACAAACAAACAAACAAACAAACAAAAGACAAGGAAAAAAGGGCTGGAGAGATGGCTCAACGGTTAAGAGCACTGGCTGTTCTTCCAGAGGTCCTGAGCTCAATTCCCAGCAACCACCTGTAATGAGATCTGGCGCCCTCTTCTGGCATGCAGGTAGAACACTGTATACAAAATAAATAAATCTTAAAAAAAATTGGGTTATAGGGTTAATGAGTAAGAATGATAACTCTGTTTATTAATGTTAAAACTTGAGGGGAAATGATTGGAAATGATAACTCTGTTCTGTCATAGTTTATTAATGATGACTAAAAGATGATCAAGAGGAAGTGAAACACATGTCCAAAAACAAAAATGATATGATTTATGTTTTGGAACATCATGGATGTATCCCTGCTTACTAAATTCTGTATAAATAAAGAAGCACTCTGGATGCTAGTCAGCCAGGCTGCAAGATTCTCCCGACCATCATGCCTGGCTCACTCCTTCCCTGCCAATTCCTTACATCCTCTGCTGGGACCTTTCCACCGCCTGGGATGACTCCCGGCAACGACTGGCTATGGCAAGGCTCATAGCAGAAGAAGCAAATAGAAGAACTCTGAAAAGAAAATATTCTCTCCACGGCCAGTGATTACTTCCCAAATCACTTTGACAGAGGTTTTTCTTCTGCAGACAAAAAAGAATAAAAATATTCCGAGAAATTCCCAGAAAAGGATACTGTCCCTTTAAGGAAAGTCATCGCAGTGTGTCTGGGAAGGCCTTTTCAGAGACACATCAAAGGATGACAGGGATGAACGTACAAAGCAGCACACACCTGCCCAGTTGTGTTTTCTATTGCTGCCCACAGGGGCTAGCCTCTTTTGTACCCTTCTTATGCTCTTCTATAGAATGGGGAGTCGATAAAAGGTTATTTCTTTGAAAATAGCCCGTTTGTCCTGGAGGCTGAATCTTCTGTCCTTTCCTTTGTCTTCGTGCACACACGGTTGCATTCGCTTTAGTGACTCACACTGATGTGTCTAAGTGGTAACTAAAGGAAGGTGCTTCAGAAAAGATTACAACTTTTGTCTTAATGGGTGTAACCCAGAAGAGGGGCGTTGGGATTGTCTCTCTCATGTGCTATGACTCCACCACATTAAAACCAGGTAAGCAAACACTAAACACGCTTTAGAGTGCAAGCCATTGTCAGGAAAAGCCATTGATCTTGTACCTAACATGTTAACAATGGCCAAAGAATCACGGATGAGTAAGGGAGCACCCAGTGAATAGCAATGCACTCTGTAATAATTGTGCATTGTTTGAGTCCATTCAAACACACATTCAAATGTCTTTTCACCAGGAACAATTATTTCTAGGGACTATTATCTGTATGAAAATGCACAGTGAGACTGAAGTAAAAGCTCAGGTCTTCCTCAGCAAACAGTTACGTTCCATGGAGCCAGGAAGCTGGGAACTTTGAAGTGCTTCCAAGCTGAAAGTGTCTCAGATGCCTAAACATTGAAACCAATTTCTCCACCTAGTTTTGACAGGCCTGCTGATCTTCCAAGAAAATGTGTGATAATTAACACAGATTTCATTCACTTCAAAGTTCAGAGAGACAGGCCACTTGACAACGTATGACAGAGTTATGGCGGCTAATTCTACCTGGGACCTACTAGATAACTGCTTTTGTTTTTGTTTTAGGCAAGGTCTCAAGTGGTCCAGGATGGCATCAAACTATTCAGACCCTACTGATCGAGCCACACCCCCTAACTTCTGACTTAAGGGTTTCATACACACTTCTGTTACTCAAAGGCAAACCTCCATTTCTGCTGTCTTGAGCTGTTGGTGGGAAACACTCCTACCCACCACCAACCTATCTCTGAAACTATAAAAAAAATCTACAGTTACTACATGGAAAGGAATCAGAAAAAAAAAAAACTTTAAAATGTGCAACCATCGGTCACAGATGGGGGAGGGGTTCCAGTCAGTCCCTTATGAACTCCTGGTAGACTGGGGAGAGGCAGAGTCACCCTCCTCACTTGTGTACCCTCTGGAGAGCCCGCCAGCTGCAACTCAGGTCGCACAGACAACCCGGCTAAACTCAGTGAGTCACAAAACAGAAACGTATTAAAGTAGGGAAGGGGTTTGTAGGGAGGAGGGGAGGCTGGCAGGGGTGCGGGAGGTATGGGAGAGAGGTGAGGAAGGGTGGGAGGTGAGAGAATCCAAATGCACTACATCCATGCACGAAGTTGTCAAAGAACATATTTAATTAACAAAAGAAATATGCAAGTCATTAATTACTCTAAGCACCAGGACTAGAATGTTCCAACAGGTTTAGATGAACTTCATTTCTCTCCTCTGTTCACTGAACCAGCCACACCCATGTTGACACAGTGATTCAAAGAAAAATAAGTACGCACATTTAAGCATAAAGATCAACAACAAAAAATACCACCCAGGAAAATCCTGCTACTGAATGAGATCGTGACGAACACCGGGCCAGAAAGATGGATAAGAGAATCGCCAACCTAACGGTTCGGGTGCCAGGGGACAGGAATTTCTGCCAAATCTGTAGTCTACCTCTGAGTTCCTAATGCTGACAGTGAGAGCATGGAGAAGGGAGTGGAGAAGGGAGGGCCCAAGAGACACATCCCGTCCCATGTCAGACCAGCGTCTACCCTATGTCAAAGGTCAGGCTGTCTTTGTTAGGCATACGGGTTATGAAAAGTAGCTGCACATTAAAAAATGGATAAAACTATTAAACACAGATGCTTACCCTGATTAGTTTCTCAAGCAAGAACAGTCAATCCGAGGATAAAATTGTTGCAAGTTTAAGTGCAACCTAAACATAGACACACACAGCCACATGTAGATACACGATACATTCGGCCCTACCAAGGAGTCCAGCCTTTTGAGACTGTGACATGACATCATGGACAAATGTTTCAGGCCATACTCTTAGCTCTTCTGGGACACATGCAGCCATGGGCCACAGGTCGGACATTTCTGATGCTAGCCCATGCTTCCTCCTCCTTACATTGGTAAGGCTCAAACCCAGGGTCCTGTGTAGAACCAGGCAAGCACTGTAGCCGAGCTACATCTTCAGCCATCAGCCCATGCTTCTGACCTTAGAACTTATCTACACGGTTTCAGTCCCAAGTTATTTAAATATTTTCAAGGTGTTCGCATTTTTCCATAGTGATGATTTCAGTAAGATACTTGGTTTGCATCTGTAACTAATGTTTCCCAGAAACTGAAATATAATCAAACAAAGGTTCCTAAGTACTTTCTGTATCTCTCAGTCATGGTTTTCTCTGGGTGCTTTGTGTCTTGCCTGAAATTCTGCAATCCTTGTTGTAACAGAAGATATATAAAAGGTAGTACTTTTGAGCTATATGGTAATCTGCCACACCATATATCACCTTAATTATAATTTTTGACTGCTGACATAGTTAAATTGGGCTGCACAGTAGCTATCAGATCACCACAGGCAGGAGCTTAAGTTAGGAGTTATTTGCATTTATGTGTGCGTACGTGTGTGTGTGCGCGCGCGCATGCACACCCCAGTGTACAGGTCCAGATGTGTGTGGCCAGAGGTCAACATCAGGTGCTGTCTTCAATTGTCATTCTACCTTGTGTCTGAGACACTGTCTCTCACCACATCTAGAACTCATCAGCTCAGCTAGTCCAGCTGCTAGCAAAGCTCCAGGGATCCTCCTGACTCTGCCTCTGCCTCCCAAGTGCTGGGCCTGTGGGCACCCACTGTTACTAAGTGGATGCTAAGGATCCAAATTCAGGCCCTTGTGTTTTATAACAAGCATTTTACTGACGGAGCAATCTCTCCTGCCCTTTTGAGTCTTTGATTATCTTAAATCTGTGTAGTGGAATTTATAATATACTTCAAACATTGAATGAAAAAAGGGAGGTGCAGTGGGGTAGCTACAATACCTTTCATCAAAAAATGTAAAACTATGCCAAACTACTATATACTACTTGTAGATTTAAAGAAACAAATCAAGAAAAATAAATGGGATAAACTCATATAGACCAAATTGAGGACACTGGCTGCCCCTGGCTGGGGTCAGGGAAATGGAAATAGGCAGAAGAGATACAAAAGGGACTTTATCTGTGTCTGAAATGCTTCATTTTGAGAAGGAAAACCAAAGTCCATATAGCAAAGTGTTAACACTCATTCAGATTGTTTTCACTCAGGGAATAATTGAAATAATGTTGCTACAAATGAGAATCTTGAATCCCTCAAATTCTAGCCATCCTAGTGGACATGAAATGGTACCCAATGACCAGAGATGGATATGAAATGGTACCCAATGGCCAGAGATGGATAGAAAATGGTACCCAATGGCCAGAGATGGATATGAAATGGTACCCACTGACTAGAGATGTTGCGCGTCTTTCCATGTGCTCACCATCATCTACTCAATCAGCCTGAATTGAAATTGTTTTTTGTTGAGTTGACAATTTCTTTATATGTTTTTTTGCACTGGACCCCTCTCAGACACAAGACTTGCAGATATTCCCACCCATTCTCCGGTCCTATTTTCCCTTTCTTCATCGTGTCCTTCCAACACAAACTTTTCACTTGGGTCTCATGCGTCTATTTTCCCTTCTATACCTTGTATCTTATCAGAGTCCACTGTCAAATCCAAGTTCATAAAAATTGGTGTCTGAGCTTCCTTCTCAGAGTTTCATGCAGTTGGCTCACGTTTAGATTTTTGATCCTTTAAGTATTTTCTTTTTTTTTTTTTTTTTTTTTTTGGTTTTTTTGAGACAGGGTTTCTCTGTGTAGCTTTGCGCCTTTCCTGGAACTCACTTGGTAGCCCAGGCTGGCCTCGAACTCACAGAGATCCGCCTGGCTCTGCCTCCCGAGTGCTGGGATTAAAGGCGTGCACCACCACCGCCCGGCCTTTAAGTATTTTCTGAAGTTGGCATGGTTTTGTTCTTTTGCATCAGATGCTCAACTGTTTCTTTTTTTTGCACTGGATGGTCTTGGCATGTGTCATCAGACTGTCAAGTCTCTGCATTGGCCTATACATTCATTGTACCGCTGTACATAAAGATCAAGGGCTGTGTAGAACAAATTGTAAATTCTTCCATCATGACACAGGTTGATGTAGTGTATTGAATATGTGCGGTACAGGGCCACCGCCCATGAAACAAATAGAATGCTCGGCTCCTTGTGAGTCTAACTCTAGACTGGAATTTTAAATTATTTTGTTTTACATGGTTTTTCTAGCTTCTTCTTGCTCAGAGCTGTTGTTTCTGCTCTGGTCAGTACGTTTATTGTAATTTATAATCAAACTTTACCCTTTCCTTGTTGAGACAGGGTCATACTACATAACCCAGATTAGACTTGAACTTAGGATCCTCCTGCCTCAGCTTCTGGAGTGTTAAGATTACAGACAGCATCAATGCACCCAACTCTATCTAATTCACTGTTATTGATGCCCCTGTGAATCAGAGAGCTGAACTACACTCACTCAACAAGCATTCTGTGTCCACTGTGGTTGTGAGGAACCACAGTGACTTTCATACCCCCAAATTGAGAATCGAAAGGGTATGTATGAACACTGCTAAATATAAAAGAAAATGACAGTCTCCATGGTATCATTATTCTAGCTGGACACTGTCCTGAGGCCTGCTGAACTTTCAGCCTGCCCAGCTGTGTGCCACAGGATGGTCATGAGCAGATCTGCCACTTAGACAAGTATTCCAACAAGTATCTACTGAACCATCATCCTAAGTGGTCCTCAAACCCTGTGGTGTCTGCAGAGGGACAGAAGGGGTGTGTGTCTAACAGAGTCTAGGTGGGCTCACGGCATGGTCCACAAGCCACAAGCACAGACTCTTCTCTTTAGACGGTCTCTTCTAAAAGACCAACAGAAACAAGTACACTCACTCTCCACTAACTCTTCAGATTCACTGTGATGTGCGTTAGATGGCAGCATTTAGTAAACACCTGACTGTAGCATGCACACACATGCTCCTGTGTGCTCCCTAACAGTTCATGAGCACTCCCTTCACACAGAGCTCGGTCAATGCAGCCACAGGTACGTTCCTGGACATATAACATTAATTTCTTCTAGCCAGTTATTCCTCTGATATAAGTTCTTGCCTGACTTTATCTGTTTATTTAAATAAAATTTCTATGTTGCTTTAAAAACGACAAGTACACAAATAAAGACAGGGATACTTTTGTGGGAGTATAAAGAAGAAAGTCTGAATTCAACCCAAGGAGACAGGAGACAATTTCGCCAAGGAGTTGATAACTGAATGAGGCCTTGAAAGATGAGTTGGGATTTTATCAGATCTTGTCAGCTGGAGGAGGGCAGGAAGTATAGGATAGCAAACAGACTGTACTCAAGGAATATAACCAATGTTAAATGAGAAACATTATTTTAATTTTTTTTTTAATTAAGTATATGTGTGTGTTGGGGGGGGGCACACGGAAGCATAGATGCCTACAGAGGCCGGAGGCATTAGGTTTCCTAGAACTGGAATTCTAGGTGGTTGTAAGCCAGCAGATATGGGTGCCGGGAACTGAACTCGGGTCTTTTACAAGAGCAGTATGCACTCTTGACCTGCTGAGCCGTCTCCCCAGTCCCCAAGACAGATTTTTAAAAGCGCTCACCACCCGCTCAGTGTTTGTAAATCACAGCCTTGAAGCTCATGTCTTCCACTTACTCTCTTTTTCCTCAGAGAAGCACTTGTAAATGCCTTTGAAGAAACTGATCTTACAATTTAAAAAAACACGCACTTCGGGGCTGCGAGTGTAGCTCAGCCACGAGAGCGCTGGCCTGGCATGCATGAAGCCCTGGGTTGTATTTCCCCAGCACTGTACCGCAGGGCCTGGTCGTGCACACTAGAATCCCACCACAGGGGAGGCGGAGCCGGGAGGATCTAAATTCAAGGTCATTCTCAACTGCATAGCAGTTGAGGCCAGACTGGCCCGCCCACACTGGATCCTGTCTCAAGAAACATATGAAGAAACCAAACTATACCTCGTAAGCCCTCTGATTCTTCCACTGTGAGCTATGAGATCTTGGGCAAGTCTTTGGTGTGCGTGCACTTGTCCATGTTTATGTGTGTGGAGGTTATAAGTCAATATTGGGTATCTTTTTCTTATTGCACTTCACATTGTATTGCTATTCATTATTGCCTTGTGTGTAAGCCTTTGAATCTCTTTGCTTTTTCTTGCTTTTCCAGGTGCAAACTAAAGGTAATAATGGATTTGCAGTAAGGTTAAATGAAGCCATACATAGCTAGCCTCATCCATTCCGTCACATGTTGAGTTTTAATTTAGTAATGACTTATTTCCTTTGTTACAAAGTTCCATTAGACTATCACTGGAAGAGTAAAAAGGACTTCCCACGAACACCTGGGGTCTGTCCTGCAGTTAATTCAGATTATTCTCGACACCGGAGAGCTGCTTCTTTTATTTTAGGCTCCACTCACTATTAGCACCAGCCAGAAATGAATCTGTTAACAAAAATAAATAAAGTGACCTGCTCCCGCCTCAAAGTCAGTGCCAGTCATAAATAACCCAGGAGTTATTTAAACCAAGATAGACTACCTCCATAATGGGGTGCTGTCTATAAATCAGGAAGAAAAACAAACAAATAAAAGACCCATTAATGTGAGGAGCTGACAAAGTTGTGTTTTCAAAGCCCTACAGTGGGCATTTTCAGGAGCCCTAATAAAATGAGTGGTCAACGAGAGAAGGATGGGGGTGTCTGATCACTGAGTTTAGAGGTGCCGGCCCACGGGAACAAGACGTTTCATTCTCAACAAGACAATCTGGCTGTTTTCTACGACTGAGCAAAGTCCCCAAGCATCACAGAGCTTTTAGCTTCCTTCTCACAAAAGTGCCAGGGGAGGGGAGGGGAAAGGAGGGGGAGAAAGGAGGGGAGGGGAGGGACTTTATAAAGGATGCCTTAGTGTGAGGCTGCCATCTACAGCCTTGATAAAATAACAGGGGTGGGGGGGAAGAAAAGCAACAATTCTGTCCAGCATTAGGTCCAATCTTCCCAGTTATTTCTTTGGAAGGGAGGAGCTCATTCATCCCCATCAAGGGATTTGTTTTGGCCGAATTCCCTAGTACTATCTAGACGTCCCCGCAAGGGGAGCCCCATGAAGATGCTGCCCATCAGGAGGGTTTTCCTGAGCTTCTGTACCACAGGAGGCAGCATGACTACAAAAACCATCACTAAGCCTGTGTGACGGGATGATGGGGTGAGCTCACATCAGAGTACAGAGTCATGGAGTCCCACAGTCAGGTGACACACCCACAGGTCAGAATTCACCCCTGACTCCCTGGACTTGGGTTTTACCTTTCCTTAAATTGATGGCAGACAGAGGGAAAGAAGATGGCAGCAGAGGTCTCGTCAGCGCTATTTCAGTGCTAAGCATCTGACTGACCTGTCAATCATGAGCATCTGACTCACCTGTCAATCACAAGCATGAAATAGAGCACTGCCAGAAATAACATGCCTACCATTTATAGCCTCGGACTTATTCCCTCCACTTCCTGTCCCTTCCCCTTCCCTCAGCCCCCTCCTCTGTATTGATCTTATTATTACTTATTATTTTCTCTTGTTATAAATTTAATTACCATACTTACATTTCCGATTCCACATGCCCACCCCCAGCTTCTCCTATATCTCACTGTGGGTCATCTTAATTTTCTCATGCTAAGTCTGCTTCTCATGCCTCTCTCCGCACACTGAAGAATAATGAAAATCCGTGCTTATGATCTCTTTAAAGCACCGCATTTATCAGTCATTTGTACCTGTGCATCTCAGATGAAGAGTTTAGCTACTGAGCCTGGCAGATGGCTCAGTCAGTGGCTAAAGCCCCAGGCAAGCATGAGGACTGAAGTTACCCCAAATCCACGTAAAGCTGGATGTGGTAGCTCAGGTTGTAGTCCCAGAGCTCCTACAAGGTAGGAGAGATAGGAGAAACCCCAGGAGCTCATGGGCCAGCCTGGTATATGCAGCAGCAAATAACAAAGAGACCCCATCACAAACAAGACATAAGGCAAAGACTGATACCAAAAGTTGTCCTCTGACTTCCACACATGAACACATGCATGTACGCACGCACGCACGCACGCACGCACGCACGCACACACACACACAATTTAAACTTCTGTTTTTGTAAACTCAGGTAAAGATCTCAGAAAATTTACAAGTCAGAGTAAAAGCTCACTGATGTTTGCAGTGATAGGACACACTCACTATGTGGGTGTTACACAATCACCTCACTATCAGGAGCAACCCGTTACTGAACCAGATCCACTCCCCTTTGAGAGTCTAAGAATTACACACAGGGATGGGCTGCATTGCCACCCCCTGACCAGCTCAGGTGCTCTGTAGGAGCCCTAAGGGCAGAGGTCCCTGTCACTCAGGCCTCTATAGTTCCTATCAAGAATATCTGACCTGTCCCCTTTACCTGTCTAATGAGAGATTTGTTATAATTTCCTCAAGTTGAGTAATGAAAGCAATCCGTGATCATTTGTCCTGTTCATAAGAAAGTGAGATCTACTGAACAGTTTACGTAGTGTTAAGGAGAAAAGGTCTTGTCCGACTTCAAAATTGTTATATTTTAAAATACAAAGTACATATTACTAGACAGACATTCGGTATACAAGTTATTTAATTTTTTTATGAAAGTAGAATGCCAAGAAAAAGTTTGCCAGCAACTTCACTGCAAAGTAAAATAAAAATCCAGATAATTCTTTCATTATTATCTTACAAAATACTTAGGATAAAAATACAAATATTTCAGCAATTATTGCTTACCATTCTTAATCATATCTGTACTTTTCGAGGCAGGAACATGATTTTTTGCTTTTGCTTTTCAAGGCTTCAAGAGAAAATGTAACTGCCATTCCTTTCACCCCAGTGGTTTTCTTTCTGTGGGTCTGATTTTATCTGGGTCTGATTTGTTTCCTGTGCTGTAAAACCCAGGGCCTCAAGGGTCCTGTGCAAGTGTTCTGCTGCTGTGCTACATCCTCACCCTGGACACGGTATTTTTAACTAACCATTAAAATGATAAAAAAAAAAAAGACCTTCAAATAAATTCATTTGAATTGTATTTAAAATATGCTCAGGAATACACATGTTCTCTCCTCGGTGTCTTGCTCATCTTCATCCTATTATGAGACCATCAAAGACACATTAAAACTGTTTTCTTTATTATGTAAATGCAAAAGTTTTCCGGGTAAGATTTGGTAGGTGGTAGATTTCCAATTAAAACTGAACGTGTGCCTGTATGAATATCCAATTATTTTATTAACCCTGAACAGTTTACAGTTGAAACAAGCTTTTAAATAAAAAACAATCCATGTATGAGCCTAAGTCCAATAAACAAAGCAGAAGTTTGGGGCATGGTCCAGGCTTTTCATCTTGTGTTTTAAAAATATATCTCTGGTAGCAGGAAGAGGCCAAAGGCCACAGAATTATACTCTTCCAAAGGGGAATTTTATGATAGGTGAACTATGTCTCAATATGGCTATTTAAAAAAGCATATCTAACTAAAATCCTGTTAGAAAATAGCATATAATTTTTTCGTCGCTAACACCGTATAAGAGTATATTCAAAAGAGAAATAAACAAGTGTTAATTGTAGCCCAGAGGAGATGACACTAACTGTTTACAGTAGCCAGTTCTCCGACCTGTGATTACAAAACTCCAATCTTGATCCCAAATATCTGTGTGAAAATTCCCACTGAAACCAGAGACCCAGTCACTGCAAGGCTTAGGCTATCATTTGGCCCCTTCCGCCTTATACTTACATTTTTGAAAGATTTCTCGTTATAACAGTCACCTGTTTTTGTTTAACAGACAAAAGAATAAGGTGAAGGTTATGGTCTCATCATGATTTTTTTTTTTCAAAGTAATTGCAGATAGAAACGGGAGTGACCCACTACCACAGGACAGATTTAGACTCAATGACAGCTCCTAGAAGTTAAGTATCACAGGCCATGTCTGCGTGGAGTTTGAATGGAGCCCTTAGAAGAATTACTCTGTTCTGGAAAAACGGTTCTGATAGGATCAGGGAATTAGAGTCAGGGATTATCTAGTCAAATCCAATGCCCTTCTTGATAAAGAAACAGAGTCCAAAGAGGTTAACTAGTTTACCCAAGGTCACAAAAAAAGAAGTAGATGGAAAACCCTGTGGCTCCCAACCTGGGATTTCATTCTTTCACACTCTAGACGATCACATGTTGAAATGACGCTATAGATCTCTTCAATTTACAAAGTGCATATAGTCCCACTTCATGCCCAGCAGGTGCTTGCAATTTAAAATATTGTAAATTATTTTCCTTTTTAGAAAATCCTTTTTCTCCAACAGCAGTTTCATGAGACATTTTGTGTTGCTGGAGAATTTCTCTCCAGCTCCCGCCACCAAGTCCCGCCAGTCCCAGAGCCCACTTATAAAATAAACACACGGACTCTTACATTATTTAAACTGCTTGGCCATTAGCTCAGGCCTGTTATTGTCTAGCTCTTACTCTTATATTTAGCCCATTTCTATTAATCTTTACTTTGCCACATGGCTCATGGCTTACTGGTACCTCACATCTTCCTTGTCCTGATGGCGGCTGGCAGTGTCTCTCTCTCCGCCTTCCACGTCCCAGAATTCTTTTCCTTGTCCCGCCTATACTTCCTGCCTAGCCAATGGCCAATCAGTGATTTATTTACTGACCAATCAGCAACACACTTGACATACAGACCATCCCACAGCACTTCCCCTTTTCTTTTCTTAAAAAGGAAGGTTTTAACTTTAACATAGTAAAATTACATATAACAAAACAATTATCAAGCAAGAATTACAGTTACAATATTAAAGAAGAGATCCTATCTATCTTATATTTGTAAGTTTAAGGTTTTATATCTAACTTATCTTTTATTATAACTAAGGAAAATTGTAAGTATCTAGTCTTTAACCACATCAAAGACCTCAGAAGGATATACTACTACCTGAGAAATGGAGAAGGATATAAGCAACTTTTAGGAGTCTTGTAGGGTAGACAGAGACAGCTGGCAGCCTGGACAGTCATTCAAAGTTCTCTTGTAAGGTTGGGGCATCTGTCTTCAGCCCACAGGCCTAGAGTCTCTTATTCACTTTTCTCTGTGTCCTGTAGAATGTCTGGCAGTTTTTTCTGCAAAGCAGGAACCTGAAGGACCATTTTGTCAAGCAAAGTTCAGTGGTCACCTTTGTATGAGTCCTGCATGTCCAGTTGATCAGGCAGTCCAGGCAAGAACAGTTTCTTGCCCAAATGGCTATTTTTGTCAAGGTGAAGATAAACTCCGTATGGAGTGTCTTCGATGCCCATCCTCCTCTCTGAAGTAAATCGGTGCTGTCAGGAGCAGACATGTCTCACTGTCCAGAAAGTCTAAATTTTTAAAACATTTTAAATGCCATGTTCTGTAGGTCTTTGAAGTGTTTGAAGACTACCTATCTATCTGAAATATAACTATGTATACCTAGAAGACTTAACTAACATGGCTACAAATATGATTATCATAGATGACTAATTATTAATCTATTTTTTAATTATCCATTATAATTTTAAATGAGTTACATAAACATAATACCTCAAACAAGAATAGAAATATATATACAGTAAAACAAAATTAAGTTTAAATTTGTATCAATAAACTAAAATCTGTAGCAATGTAAAACATTTTAAACAAGTTGTTACTCTTTAAAAGTAGGTTCATTAATCTACCCTTTCATCCTATCATATCTAAACTATCCCCTTTTTTTCTTTAGAAAGAGATTGTATTTATAATCAACCTGATTTAAATAAAAATATTGTTTTTTCTCTGTCCCACACCAGAGGGCTCTTCTGATTTGGGACACAAGAATCTCTTAACCATTTTTTTTTCTTTGAGCAATATGTCTGGGTTTAGAGGGGGAGTGAGCCAATTCCATCTCTAAAGCCAGCTTGGTATATTTGGGAATTTGGGCGTAGCTTCTCTTACTACTTCCTGCTGGAGGGGGGCGCTGTATCTTCTGGAGACAGAAAGAAAATTTTAGGATCATGGAGTAGTCCGTGAGGCTGTATATCTGAGCCAGTTGACTTGAAACCATTCTGGATGTTGAATCATCTGGGCCATGGTGTCATTGGAGACCTTTCAGGGGGTCTTGGCTGGTCAAACCTGATGTATCTTAATCTGGAACAAATCCATAGTCTCTGGCTTTCTGTGGAAACAAGAGCAGAGACTCTTTTCCAAAGCAACATATCCTTATATCCAAATTTTGAAGTCAAGGTACCTTTAAAATATACATTTTGGCATAACTCAACAGCTTTTACAATCAAATGTTTTTCTGCAGTTACGAATATCAAAGAGAACATAATCCAGATTCTCTGTGTGGTAGCCATCTTTACGTGGCTTATTTTTTTTATATTAGCTTGAGCCTATTGCTTTAAATTGCAGCCTTCTAAGCCTGAAACGGTGCAGTGGCTGCTGGCTCCGCCCACTTCAGCTTCCCAACATGGCGGCGGGCCGCTTTCCGCCAGCTCTGGGAGCCATAACTCTCAGAAATAGTGGGTCTACACTTTTACCAAAGTAGCGTGTAGCCCAGAAACCTCTTTTTTTGTTTTGTACTAGCAAAGGCTAAATTCACCACACAGTTTAATGTGCTACTTGCAGAGGCCTCATTCCCACCATACTGCAGGTCGAGAGCGCACGCTAGGAACCCGCCAGTAGCTCAAACCGGCAGCTGCCGCTTATTTGAGAGAGACAATTAGGAAGCTGTTTTAGGTCCGTTTTAGAATCTTTTTTTCTAAGTTTTTAGGTGGAAACTCTTGCCACCACGTTGGACGCCATTTGTTGCTGGAGAATTTCTCTCCAGCTCCCGCCACCAAGTCCCGCCAGTCCCAGAGCCCACTTATAAAATAAACACACGGACTCTTACATTATTTAAACTGCTTGGCCATTAGCTCAGGCCTGTTATTGTCTAGCTCTTACTCTTATATTTAGCCCATTTCTATTAATCTTTACTTTGCCACATGGCTCATGGCTTACTGGTACCTCACATCTTCCTTGTCCTGATGGCGGCTGGCAGTGTCTCTCTCTCCGCCTTCCACGTCCCAGAATTCTTTTCCTTGTCCCGCCTATACTTCCTGCCTAGCCAATGGCCAATCAGTGATTTATTTACTGACCAATCAGCAACACACTTGACATACAGACCATCCCACAGCAATTTTGTAATTAACTTCACAACGAAGCACGACGGGGCTCGGGGGCACTTAGATGAGTTAGGAGAAGGGTCAGACAGAAGTCTCATCTGCTTCCACAGCTTACTGCGCCTCGTGAAATCTGGGGTCTCAAAACTCAGACGTGTGAATGGAATGTGAAAGGCACACTACTAGAGTATGCTACAGAGTGTGAATTGGAAGGAAAGGAACATTCTAGAAAGGAAAAACCACACTTGCTATCTAAAGCCATTGAAAAAGTGTTTATAGTTTAACCTCAAAATTCTCTCTGGGAGCCAATTATATCAATATAAGCTAAGGCCCAGAAATAGAATTCTGCAAAGACATGTTCATCACAGCATTTACTGTGATAAAGTGTGGTAAACATCAATAAAGGAAGCGTTAAGAACACCAGAGACTAGCCATTTGAAGATCATCATTGCAACTGAAGAGACCTTAATACAAAATATATGTGATATAGTTCGATGTTCAAACTATACACATAGGGTATATTTTTTCAAATGTAAGAACCATACATAGGAAAATACAGTATTTGTTTTCAGACATCAAAATATGAGCAGGTTTGGCTATAGCCCCGTGATTGATGGACAATATATATATAGCTTTTATATTAGAAACATGTATAATACATATTATCACTGAAACAAACAGAATGAGCTAGTCCATAAAATAGCAACCTGGAGGTATAACCCACAGGCTTCAGGCTGGTATGTCACCCTGGATGCCGTCACTTCTCACGGTGTTGCCAAAGCGTGTTCTTTTACAGAACCAGGTACGCTTGATATCTAATATGATACACAGTTCTTTGAGAGCCTACAGAATACCATCCACCCTGGTGCTTATAAATGCTTTATTCCTTTGATTTGCTCCGTCAGCTAGCACCAATTAAAATGAAACTGCCCGTGTCTCCCGAACTTAGGTCAGGTAGAGAGGCCGCCCTGGCTGCTTGCTGGGGCTTTCTTAATTTAAGGCAGCCATGTTTTCTCTGTGTGCTATGGCAGCATCTAAACCAGTTGTTCTCAACCCTGTGGGTCGTGACCTCTTTGAGGGTGAATGACCCTTTCACCAGAAAACACAGGTGTTTACATTATGATTCAAACTACAGTTATGCAGTAGCAACAAAAATAATTTTATTATTACAAGGGTCTCAGCATTAAGAAAGTTGAGGACCCCGATCTAAACTCACACAACAGAAGGGCCACAGCTCCTCCCTTCCACAAAACCCCACACTAACGAGGTCGTCAAACCCATGTGTAAGGAGAGTAAACACTGAACTGTCTAACAGGCTACCACCACCACACTGAATAAGAAAACAGGGTCCCACGAACTGCTAAGCCAAAAGGGTCTTCGCATACTTAAAGAATGTTCAAGGGGCATTTGAAATTGCCGCCTCTCACCTTGGGAGAAAGTCCCTCTCTTGCTTATACTTTGGAACAATAAGGCCCGAGAGAAGAACACACTGTTCCTGTCAGCGTGGTTCACGCTCCGGCATTTGAAATGCCAGGCGGCGTTCCTGACCAGGTCTGGATGAGACAGGCAGGAAGGCAAACTGACAAGCCCGAGTTCCTGCTGTCAGAGATTTGCACGTCAATCAGCGAGACTCCAGATGGCATCTGTTTTCAGTGATCATGTCACTTGCCATCAACATCACATTAAATCCGCGCAGTAGAAATGGGATCTTCCCCCCATATTCACAAGCAGCCGATCTCTGATGTCATCTCCAGGCCTCGCTTGTTGGGACCCAAACACAGTGCAACAGTGTCTCCTGCTGCCTAAAAGCATGGCTGACACAGGCACGTGGGAGGGGCTCTTCCTGATGGAAATCGCCAGCACTTCATCCTCCCCGGCCAGCACTTGGCATCGGTCCAGTGCGTACTTTCTCTCCATTCAGTTACAGCAGGCTTTACGGTTTGCACTGCTCATCCCCAAGTGTAAGAATATCATTCTCTCTGGTACCAGAACCTCTCTATGATGAAGCAATCCCTCACAGTTCTTTTCAGTTTTTTCTCTCACATGTTCACATCCACATTTCCCTACTCACCTCCCAAGTCCTCACCAGGAACAAGCCACACAAGACAGTCAGTCGTCTTAGCAACAGAACCAGCTGAAGCAGAGGTACCAGACTCAAAGTGCCTGGTGTCGGGATGTGTTCTTACCATCTCGCAGCTGGGCACAACAGTGGGTGGGAGCTCTGTCTGGAAGAGAGCCACTACAACCACAAGAATACAAGTTCCCATCTTTGTATGATTTCAGATCCTCGATGGAAGAAAGAAAGGCCTGCCTGGGAGCAATCACGCTCAAGCGCCAAGCTTCCTCTGATGCGATTTTGCGAATCCAGAGTGATAAAAAGAAGTTGTGACTTCTGACATCGCTGAATAATTTCTGAGGGACTGTTGGAATCAATCAGCTTCCTTTCCCCAGAAATAAATCCAGCATGTTTATGCTCTACACCATATGTCAAAAAATGCATTAGCTTTCCCCAGAAATATCTGGTCATTTTTCGAATCTTTTAAGAACTGCTCCTGGAGGATGGCTGGATTTTATTGGTCTTGCCTTTGAGGAAAGACAAGCAGGGTACACCCACCTCAGTTGCTGAAGTCACTGCTCCCTGAGTGCAAAGGCTAGTTTGTTAGAGTTAGACATCTGCTCAGTCAGCTGAGGGAGGCCACTGCCTTGCTCTGATCTCCCAAGAACTAGGGAAGTAGTTAGGTGATAGGAAGAAATCCAGTTCACTGATACCTTCTATTTATTTGATACTTGAGAAGCAAAACCCCAGTCTGGGGTAGAGCTCCATGTGTAAAGTGCTTGTTTAGCGTTTGCTAGGCCTGGGTTCAATCCCTGGTACAGTAGAAACAGCATTGGTGGCATGTACCAGTAATCCCAGCACTAGGGAGATAGAGATAGGAAGGTCATCTTTGGCTACATAGCAAATTCAAATTCAAGGCCAGCCTGGGCTACATGAGATGCTGTTTCATTCCCCAAAACCCACAAAAAGAAACAAACAAAATAGTTCTTTGCAGTAAGATGAGGCTTGACTCTGGATTCCAGTCATTTTCTGCTGATCTACACAAGCCCATTCATTGAAATGATCTGAGATTCCATCCTTAGAACACCACAGCCACACACATTGGCGGGTGTTGTAAGAGTCACTCTGTTCACTGTTTTGCACCAAAGCACCAAGCGTGACGGTGGATCACAACGGAGTAAGATAATTAGCCGACTGTTTGAAACTGGAAACTGTGGAAGTGTGGACATGTTTTCTTCTGCATACCGTATTGTTTCTTCCTCTGATTGGCTTAAGCCTAATCCTGAAAGTTCTGATGAGTCAATCTGAGTGAAAGACAGGCATTTTCAGTTTGAGTAAGATTTACCCTTTCATTTACCATTCCCTCGCAGTACAAAGAATAGCTGTTTCATCCTAGCATGCCATCTTTCAGGTCCTGGGGAGAAAGGCTGTGGGCTAATCTCCAGGTTAGGAGAGCATTTGATCACTGATTTCAACAGGAACACCGTCGTCAGCCCCTCTCAGAGCAGAAGACAACTGCTCATGTCTGTTGTAGACACAGCTAAACCCTCCATTACCAGGCCCCATTAGTCAATGTGTTTGCTCTTGGAGTTTGATCTCTGAGCTCATACCTTTGATAATCCTCTAAATAAACAACATTTGCGTCCCAATTCCCTCTATTTTTCTAATACTGAGTCTACCCTGAGGGGGGAAAAATGGGTTTAAAGTAGAAATTAGAATGAAGGAACAACGAAACTCATAAAATATTTTAAATGTATTTACCAAGGCCCCCAACTCCAGGAAGATGTGGCATTTAAGCCATAAGGAACTTAAACTATAGTGGACACAGGAAGTAAAAAGAAATGCCACCAATTCAGTGGCAAAGACAAGGAGAAGGTGAGAAGGGGGTGGGGGGGCTGGGAGGGTGGGGTGGGGGGTGCCAGTCTCTCGATAAAGCTTTTACTTCCGTTCACCTTGCTGAATATCAGGCTCAGTCATCAATAGTAACCCCTTTGTGTTGTCGGCCCTAACACAAGGAGGACACTGGAGTACCTGACAAATGAGGGAGAGAATGGGTGAATGGGTGGACAGCGGCCTTAGTGTGAAGGGGGAAGGCCGGGTTCTTAGGTACCTGAAAGAAGGCCTAGGCTGGGGAGATGGCTCACTGGGTAAAGGCCTTGCCATGGAAGTGTGAGGACCTGGGTTTGAGGGCCCAGCACTCACCTTCAGTTGAATGGACTCCGTAGTGCTCATCTGTAATCCCACTCTCTCCTAGGGAGATGGCAGGCAGGCACAGAATCCCCCAAAGCCCACAGGCCAACCAGCCCGGCACAAACAACAATGAACAAGAGACCCTGGCTCAACCAGGTGGAAGGTGGGGGCCAACACCTGAGGCTGTCCTTGACCTTCCACACCTGGGCATGTGTACATACAGAAACATGCATGCACACAAAAGATAAATTTAAAAGTAACATGCCCTAGTACATTTTTTCAGTTGATTTTATTTGTGTGTGTGTGTATGTGTGTGTGCGCGTGTGTGTGTGTGTGTGTGTGTGTGTGTGTGTGTGTGTGTTCAAGTGTGCATGTGGGTGCACACAGAGGTCAGAAGGGATGTTGGATCATCTAAACTGTAGTTACAGGTGGTTGTGAGCTACCCGATATGGGTGCTGGGGACCAAACTCGGGTCCTCTGCAAGAGCAGCCTGTGCTCTTAACCACTGAGTCATTTCTCCAGCCCCATTAGGTACATTCTTAGAGTTTGTAAACTATTCCCAGTGGATCTGAAACTTTTGTTTCAAATAACTTGCATTTTTTTTTAATAGAAGCCTTCCATGCAAATACTAGTTATAGGTAAAAGAGCACATTATTTCTCTAGGTGTACTTATTTGTTTGTTTGTTTTTCTAAAAAAAACCTTAACCACAAGAGGAAAACCACACAGAAAGCTGATCTGGCTGGGAGGGGACACATTTGGAGTCCTCATTGGGATCAGGATCAACAACATGCCCAGCGTGTGTTTACTGACGACAAGACAGAATATCGTGGCATACGCTATCCATTTGTGAGCAAGTGCATGGATCTGCACTGGGATCAGACAGTTTGCTGGACCCTGAGGCAGGATTCTAAGTGATGCACAAACAAGGCAGAAATGAGGGGACCATTTAAAAAGCACACCATTAGAGGCAGAAGGGAAACGCCACGCCAGCTAGCGTCTACATAAAACACACCACCTCGTGGAATGAAAGCTAACCACTTTCCTGTGTTCTGCTGCTTGTGAATGATGTCATCACTGTGACTACATGAAGAAGAAACTTCTTAACTCCAGATGGCAACCATCCCCCACCCCTCTGGAAGTGCTAGAATCCATAAGCAAGCATAATTTTTGTTCAAATCAATTGTGTAAAAACACATTGCCATGTTCCACTGCGGGGAGATGAGAACATTGGTTTATTGTATTGCTCTCTTCAGGCTTTGCTAAGGTCTTTTTCTGTGTGGTTTATCCTTTCAGAACAGCTATGACACTTACTTAGCTGAAACCAGAACAGACTGTGAGGGACCTCCTTTCTATCTGTTCCTAAGACAGCTTAGAAATTTTAAAACGCTGTTTAAACCTGGTCTGTACCTCTAACCCTTGACACTGGGTGCCCGAATAATTACAGAAAGTAAAGAATTCTTGTTTGGTGACATTCATATGCTAATTCACTGTCTCAAAGCTGACTATTCCCAAGATAGTTTGAACTGAAAAACCATATACCTCAATGGCTTCATTCTTAAAATTAGGAACCCAAGACCTAAACAGGTTGGTCAAGTCATCCGAGGTTACACCATCAATGAACTGCTGAGCTGAGACCAAGCCCTAGGCTTCTCTATCTCCCAGGGCAGCTCCTAGTATATGACACAACAGGGTTTCAAAGTAGAGTGAACTGTAAATGGGCTTTCCAGGCAGGCAAGGTTACTCATCTACTCTCTTAAAAGCTGCTTATCCCTTACAATTTTTATATTTCATGTTTTAAAATTGATGCTAAATTTCACTCAGATGAAAACAAAGACATTTTATCCACTCCCTAAATGTTTTTTTTTTTTTTTTAAAAAAAAGAGAAAACAAAATACATTTGACTTTGACATTTGGTCTGGCATGTGCATATTTTTAAGACCAAGATAATGGAAATACTTCTGACTTTTCCATTAGCTATAAAAGCAATGTATTTGCTTCAAGATGAGAAAACAATCTATGTATTTAATCTGTTGCACATATGAATTCTGCCAGACACTTGGCAGGTCTGTGAGATATAAGTCTGATGACAGCTATCTTGCAATTTCTAATTGAGGGAGTTTTAAATAACTGTGCAAAAGCCATGTTCAGTGTGTACTGCCATGAAGAAGCCAGATAGTGGGCAGGGATCTTTCACTGGGGCCATTAATAAAACCCAAATTCTAGTTAGTAATGCAGCCAGCTGCACCCCACGTGCGCCATCCCATACAAGAATTTGATACAAGTGATTTAGTTGAGAAAGCAGACTCTGCTGTTAAAATCCATCCAAGTTGATTTTAAACAACAGCAACAATAAACACATCTTTGCTTTGGTGCTATTCCCCTGCAGAGCAATCAGTCCACGCAAGGACCCTCGGCAATGCTGAGGGCACACAGCTCCCTTCTGAGAACGTTGAAAAAAACAATTAGAATGCCATTTGCACTATTTCCTTTGTTTAAAAATGGGCATAAAATTAAGAAAAGATGTTTCTTGTCTGATTCATAAATGGTAAACAAAATGTTCTCGATTCTCAGATGAGTTTAATAATAAATTATTAAGCAAAGAACACCAAATTTCTTTTAAACAAAATGTGCACATTTGGATCATGTTAAATATCTCTCTTATTAAAGTTGCCCCGGTCCAGCCTGTGTTATCATTAACTTATATTCATGGGCTTCTTTGGTAGAGTACTTGTCTAGCATGTACCAAGGCCCAGGTTTGAGCTCCAGCATGTTAGAAACTGGGTATGGTGGTGGACATCTGTAATTCTAGCACTCTGAGGTAGAGGGGGCAGAGAAGTTCAAGGTCACTGTTTGAGATCCTGTCTCAGAAACAAAACAAACAAAAAACTATTAGCAATTTAAACCAGAATTTTTTAAAACTATAACTTTTTATTCACTTTTTTGGGATCATAACCAGAATTTTAAGAAAAGGCATGTCATACATTGTCTTGGATAACTAATGTGTAAGGCGAACTGTAAGCCACTTCCCTCCCCCCCCCAAAAAGACGCGGTCTTGTGTATCTTAGGCTGGTCTTGAACTTGGCATGTAGTCAAAGATAACCTTGAACTCCTTGAGCCTCCTGCCTCTACCTCCTCCAGTGCTGAAATCACAGATGTGTGTCAGCACATCTGCCCAAGTGTATTTCTTACTATCAATCATAACCTAAAATCTGAAGATAATGATTTAAGATTAGAACAACTACCAAAATGACTTCTAACTTCATCAGCGTTTGTTGATATTTCCCCTTTTGGTTCATTTCTTGGCAAGTCTTAGCTCGTGAACCCTGTGCCATCACGGAACTTCTTTCCCACACTGACAGCGTCACAGAAGGACGCAATGCTCGCACTGGCGGATAACAAAGGAGCATGTAAGCTAAGCCTCTTTAAATATTAATGTCAAGGCGCCTAAACATCCCTGTGCAAATCCTATTGTGATTTATTCCCCTCGATCACTTGATGAGAACAGGAATTCTTGCTGCTAAGTTGGGAAATTAGTATTAGCAGATTAATGGTATTTTTCAGTCTGCTCTGAGTGAGATGTTGGCTAAGTGTGTAGATGGATGGAGACCCACCGGAACAGAAGGTTACGACTTCATTCAATTCTCCTCATTCTGTGTCCTCTTTCTGATGGTTCCTTAGACCCTTGACAATGTTTCTCTTGGATAAGTGTTGTTTTGAATGTGCTTCATCTTCTTAGTGCGGTGAAGGGTGCTCCTACAGAATCTAGAGCACAGCTTGGAGGCCCCGAAAAAAGCCCTGCAGACAAAGGCAACTGGAGAGATGTTTAACATGAAGTGATGCACAGTGAGGGACAGATGGAGAGTTAAAATCTATAATGAACTGGAAACAGACTCCACTGACCTTCCCTTCAAGCCAATGTCATCAAATTCATCAGGACTCAACACGAGAAAAGACTCACAGAAGAGACCGGGTGGAGGGGCACTCGCACGTAAACTGGAAGAAAGAAACAGGCCCATGGTTCTGTATAGATGTAGATGTATTGCTTGAGCTTGGGTTCAGTTGGGAGAGTGATCATCTGAATGCCTGAAGCCCTGGGTTCAATACCCAGCACTTCAAAACCAGGTGTAGAGGTACAATATCCCTAAACTCCTAGCACTTTGGAGGTGGAGGCAGGAGGATGAGGTCGTCCTCAGCTTCGCAGAGAGTTCAAGCCATCTGGAAACATATGAGACCCTGTCTCAGAAAACATACATATTGCTCATTTGTAGGAAATGAATTCCTGACTCCTTTCTCATTTCCTTTACAGGGAAGTTTCCTGATGTTGGGTACAAAGGGGTCTTGCGTCCTAGTCTTTTCCTTGGTGATCAAACCAAAGCAGAAGAAAGATCACATGTCAATCTATCTATACAGATCCTCAGCAAGGGCACAAAGTTAAAAAAAAAAAACAGTAGCATAGCTGGACAGTGGTGGTGTACACCCTTAATTCCAGCGCACCCAGGAAACAGAGGCAGGTGGATGTCTGATGTTCAAGGCCAGCCTGGTCTACAGAAGGAGTTCCAGGACAGCCAGGACTATACAGAGAAACCCTGTCTCAAAAAACCAGACAACAAACAAAACCAAACCAAACACAAACAAACATGTAAACAAAAAACGGTAGTGTGATGGTTCCATAACAATAATGACATGATCAAGGTAGGGGTATGCAGGTATGCAAAAATGTGATCACTGATGTATTCCCTGGAAATTAACAGCATCTCCCAGCAAAGTCCAGCCCCTGAATGGAACCTGGACTGGAGCAAGGTACAGTACTGGAGTGAATAACTGGATATATCTGTCAATCTCCCTTGTCCTTCCCATGTCAGACTCAGTTATCAAGCAGAAAACAAAATCCCAATAGTGCTGCCATGGTACAAGAAGCAAAGGTCAGAGAATGTCCATAGGGAAGGTCACATGCCAAAGACAGATCTGAGTCACAGGGCAACTTTTTGGACAATGAAGTAAGAACTGGAAAATACTCAGTTTTGTAACAAGAAGTCGAAGGTAGCAGAAAACTCTTGAAGGACACCTCTCAGGAAGACCAAGATGCCACAGAGAGCGACCAAGGTGGAAGCTAAGCTGTTCCTGCATCTGTGCATCTGCTGATGCCTTGGCTCTGCTTCATCAAGTGCTTTGAAGGAAAAGAACAAGGACTTGGGAATCATGTCCATGATGTGTGCTCACTCTGGCTCCCCGAACTGCTAATTGTGTGATAATGGCCAAGTCCATCAGCCTCTCCTAACTCTGGCTTCACACGACGAAAGTAACACATGTATTGAGTACTTAGCACAATGTCTGGCTTTTAGCAGGGGGTCTAATGACATCTACTATTGTTGCTCTTAATGGGGAAGTTAGATGGGTTTCTGTAGCTCTGTTCTTAACATCATTTCCCTTTGCCCACAATACATATTTTGAGATAGCAGAGTAGTCAGAAGTCATTGCCTGTGCAGTGAACCATGGGCTCTCCTTGACTTCATTGAGCTGACCAATTCCATCTCACAGAGGTTGGCACCTTGGGGAGTGTGTACTTGGCAGAGGATCGGTTTTTGTTTCATGCTTCTGTCCAGGGAAGCATTTACAGTGCCCAGGTTAGAGTAACTTCGCTTTGTAGTGCTATTTGGCCAAATTACAGTGATGATTAACTTGCATTTCACTAAGTTTTTGCTGATTTCTGGGCTCTGCCTACTATGTTATACTATTTCCGAAACTTTGAGAAGAGCTCACATGTACACAGAGAATGCATGTAAGGGAAATGAATTTTTAACCGAGTCCTGACTGTATACACTCAAATGAGCTGTGCCTCCAAGAAGATATTCCCTTGGGAAGCTAAACAAACATCCCAGCAATCCTGCCATAGCTCACAACATTCTGGAATTTCTCCTCCGGGACTGCCAGTTTATGAGCTATATGAAGAGCCAGGCTTATTTACAGTCAGATCCAATGTTTCACCTCTGACAGTGTTTCCCAGTTTGGGTCTCCACCTTGGCTATGAATGGTTTTGCTATTTCCAGAAAACAACCCAACCTGAAAATGAGACCACTATGCAAGGATGTGGAAGAGGATATCACATATCCTAAAGACAATCCCACTGAGAATTCCAGAATCTTGGATACAAGAATAACATCCCCCCATGGTAATAAGCTCACCTAGGGCCATTCTCCTCCGGACAGTGAGGTGTAATCTATTTGTTCTTAAGACTGCTCGTTCAACAAAGCGGAATGACTGCTAACTATTGGCAATCTGGTCTTTCAAACAACTTTGCCAACAAATATTTGCCCAGTGTGTTTCTACTTGAAAGGTAGTGGCTGGGGATTCCAAGGTGCGTAGGTCAGATGGTCTTGTGAGACTCTATCCAGTGAGGAAGTCAAATGGTAAAGGAGCAGTTAGAGGGAAGAGCTGTGAAAGGGATATATCTCAGGAGAGAGCTAAGCTAGTGTGAGGACAAGGGGAGCATTCCTGAGGAAACACTGAATGTTGAGGTCAGGGCAGGAGTCACAGGTATTGCAGGGACAGGCAGAAGTGACATGTGGCTGAGTTCCTAGGGAAGTGGTGGATTAGGACAGATCATACACAGCCTAATGAGCCACATTAAAGAGTTCAGCTGAGTTCATAGACATACAAGCTGCAAAACCGATATGCAAGCTGAGCATGGTAGCTCACACCTGTGATCCCAGCATTTGGAATGTGAGGCAGGGGGATTGTTGCGAGCTTGAGGCCAGGTTGGGCTACATAAAGAGTTCCAGGCCAGCCTGTGCTGCAGAGTGACACCACCTCAAAGGGGAACATATGCAACCTTAGGTGCAGAGGAGTGGAAAAGAGGGTAGAGTCAGGGAGGTTGTTACATAAGTCTCGGAGGGGAGTCGGCATTGGGGTGTTCATCTCGACCTCCAGCACTTTGGAGGCTGACTTGGGAAGATGGCAAATTTGAGGAGAGCCTCAGTTATGAAACAAGACCTGTCACTAACACAAACACACGCACGCACACACAGACAATGGTAAGAACAACTCCATGAAGAGCTCGGGAGGCACCCACAACAGGACACAGAGACACAGAGGTGACAGACAGGGAAGCGAGGGATGGTTACCACAGTGCCGCTGGGGACTACAGGTGCCACGGTGGCTCTTCCTGAGCTGAGGACACTTGAGAGGGAGCACTAATTATCTAGGGGGGCAGAGATGATGTGTGTGTGTGTGTGTGTGTGTGTGTGTGTGTGTGTGTGTGTGTGCGCGCGCGCGCGTGTGCAGGCCAAAGGGCAACTTTAAACCCTGCTTTGAGCTTCCTAAGCTACCAGAGGGTGAGAGAAGTGCTGTGAAGCTATAGGATCAGCCCCAGCTGAGTGTGTCAGGAGAGCGTTCAGGGAACAGGACATGGCTGGCAGTAGCAGGCTGAGAGAGTGCTCTCTTGGTCAAGTGCTCAAGCCTTCAAGTTCCATCCCAGAGTCCAAGCTAAAAAAAAAAAAATAGTCAGGTGCGTGCACTTAGAGTCCAGTGCCAGAGAGGTGGAGACAGGCAGGTCCCTGGGGCTCACTGGCTGGCCGGTCCAGCCTACTCATGAGCTCTAGGTCAAGGAAGCCATATATTTTAAAAAAAAAAAAAAAAGGGCAGACAGTGCCTGAGGAATGATACCCAAGGTTGTCCTCTGGCCTCTGCACACCAGTGCACCTGCACACACACATTCACAAAATTACATAATAGTAATTAGCTACCATTCATTCATTACTATGTCAATGACATTATAATCCATTTTTAACTTAACTTTTTCAATTCAATGAGCTACACATTTCATTTCCTGTTTGCTGCATAGAGAATCTGAGGCCCGGAGAAATGACTTGACTTTCCCAGTGTAAACACACCAGGAACTGGAACCTGTCTCCTTTTTATGAGTCTCTTTATTACATAGATCTGACTGTCCTGGAACTCAGTCTGTAGACCAGGTTGGCCTCAAACTCAGAGATCCACCTGCCTCTGCCTCCCGAGTGCTGGGATTAAAGGTGTGCGCAACATGCCTGGGCTCTGCTGTATTCCAGCTTCTTGTTTGTTTTGTTTTTTTGGTTTTTTGAGACAGGGTTTCTCTGTGTAGTTTTGCGCCTTTCCTGGAACTTGCTTTGTAGACCATGTTGGCCTCGAACTCACAGAGATTCACCTGCCTCTGCCTTAAAGGTGTGCGCCACCACCGCCCAGCTTTTTTTTTTTTTAAAAAAAAAAAAGATTTATTTATTTATTATGTATGCAGCATGTATGACTGCAGGCCAGAAGAGGGCACCAGATCTCATTACAGATGGTTGTGAGTCACCATGTGGGTGCTGGGAACTGAACTCAGGACCTCTGGAAGAGCAGTCAGTGCTCTTAACCTCTGAGCCATCTCTCCAGCCCTATTCTAGTTTCTTATAACCACTGCTGTCTAGGCCTCCTGTTTGGGTCATGGCAGGTAAGGAGAATACACCTGGCAGGCAGAGGAAAGGGCACAGCAAAGCCTCGGCAGGGTGAGTGTTGGCTGGCTGGCAGAACACGGTCATCGTGGCTGATGAATGGGGAAGAACAAAGAACAAGCCGTAAACTTTGTTTAAGGTTTCTTTTTTAACGCCATGAGACAGCAGGCTTATGGCCACCAGCGAGTCATTGAGCATTGACAAAGAGGGAAATAACACTGTTGGATTTGTATGCTACATGTTGGGTAGCGAGTAATCATTCTATGCATCTTGAGCATGGGAATGACCCTTTTCCTCTGGACTGATTATTTTGGGTAAGGTTCAGTGTGATGGACTTTCAATCACGGTTCTTGGTTTGGTTCTCACAATCAGCTAAGAAGGATACAGGAAGGGTATTATTATCTACCTTATCTGAACTTTAAAATAGGGAAGCAATGCTGCCCAGCGGTGGTGGCGCACGCCTTTAATCCCAGCACTGGGAGTCAGAGCCAGGCAGATCTCTGTGAGTTCAAGGCCAGCCTGGTCTAAGAGCAAAATCCAGGACGGGCACCAAAACTACACTGAGAAACCCTCTTTCGAGAAACCCTCTTTCGAAAAACCGAGAAAAAAAAAAATAGGCTTGCAGGCTATGGAGGCAGAACCATGGTAGAGTACGTGCTTGAAAGCACTGGGCCCAGGTCCAGCTGCCACCATCAAAAAGAAAACATGGGCTGGGAGTTGACTCAGTTGCTAAGGTCAAACACTGAGGGCTTGAGTTCAATCCCCAGCATTCCAGTGAAAAGGAAATTGTGGCAAGAGTGGGTTGTGGGTGGGTGTGGGTGGGTGGGTATGGGTGGATGTGGGTGGATGTGGGTGGAGCTTGGAGGATCCTTGAAGCTACCTTGCCAGTGGGGCTAGCCAAATTAGCAAGCTCTAGGGTCAGTAAGAGACTGTCTGAAAAAATAAGGTGGGTATCAATAGATGATGACCTCTGTTCTCCACACACATGTGCACGCACACCTACAGGTAAGCATGTACACAAAACATGTGCATTCATACCTAAAGGTAAGCATGTACACAAAACATGTGCATGCACACCTACAGGTAAGCATGTACACAAAACATGTGCATTCATACCTAAAGGTAAGCATGTACACAAAACATGTGCATGCACACCTACAGGTAAGCATGTACACAAAACATGTGCATGCACACCTACAGGTAAGCATGTACACAAAACATGTGCATTCATACCTAAAGGTAAGCATGTACACAAAACATGTGCATGCACACCTACAGGTAAGCATGTACACAAAACATGTGCATTCATACCTAAAGGTAAGCATGTACACAAAACATGTGCATGCACACCTACAGGTAAGCATGTACACAAAACATGTGCATGCACACCTACAGGTAAGCATGTACACAAAACATGTGCATGCACACCTACAGGTAAGCATGTACACAAAACATGTGCATTCATACCTAAAGGTAAGCATGTACACAAAACATGTGCATTCATACCTAAAGGTAAGCATGTACACAAAACATGTGCATGCACACCTACAGGTAAGCATGTACACAAAACATGTGCATGCACACCTACAGGTAAGCATGCACACAAACATGTGCAGTCATACCTACAGGCAAGCATGTACACAAACATGTGTATTCATACCTACAGGCAAGCATGTACACAAACATGTGCATTCATACCTACAGGTAAGCATGCACACAAAACCACCTAGGCACGGTAAGGCTACTTGGTTAGTGACAAACTCTGGATGAGATGTATGTCTCGGGTGCCTTGTTCTCTGTCCTTCCTGCCAGTGAGGTTCAACATTCACCTGGCCACAGTGAATGTAAGTTGAAATGCTTAGGTATTTTGTGGCGGTCAGAAGGAGACTAGTGTTTCCTGTCTCTCAGATCCTAGGAGTGAAGTGCACTGGCATCACCACTGATTGAGAAGTTAAGTCTGAGTCATGGGATCAGTATTCAAACTAAAATCACATGATTGGTGGATACATTTTGATTTACATGTCAAGACAGCAAACTGGCTCATGGTTGGGAATATTGTAAATTCTGGGTAAACATGTTTTGTGCTTCACAATGAAACAAAGGTTTCTAATTGCAGTGAACATGAATCTGTCAATAGTCCCAATTGCCAAACCCAAAATTGTGCCAGGAATTTCAGGAAAGGGGTTGGGAGTAGACAACTGAACAGTGGTCAGCAAGACAGAGAGCTCTGAGATGCTCTGAGCATCCCCAGGAAGGACTGTGTTCCTGGGAAGGGCTGTGTCCTTGGGAAGGGCTGCATCCTCAGGAAGGGCAACTCCAGTTCTTAAATTTCATTCAGATCTTTTTGTGCACTGGAACATCCCTTCAATCTAAAAATTCCTTGTCTGTTTTGCTTTATGAGAACTTGTCACTGTTCCAAAATCACTACCTTGTCTGAACTGATGAAGGCCTGGAGTTTACCTATAGCATCACACTTCTCCTTTGCTGTAACCAGTGAGAAGAATGTAAGGGGCATGAGGGAGTGGGGTGGGGATGGACAGACACAGCTGGAATCACAGAACATATATTCTTCTCCCTTGCTTGCGTCTTGATCTCTGGCTACAAATGCCAAAGTTTCTGTCCTGATTTCCTCCTGGGTCTCTAACGTGTCTGCAGGTGAGGACTCACCCCAGCCACAGTGCGGTTATACTGACATTCAGGATGTTCCCAGGAAAGCTGTTTTCTCAGTTCACCCTTCTCAGGACATTCTGCAGGTATCCATTTTCCAGAACGAGCAACAGAAGAAAAGCAATTGGAAGGTCAGCAGGCTTGCATCCCTCCCAATTCCCGCCACCGTTTTTTTTTTCCCCCTGAACTAGCTTTTCAGCTATCTTAAGTATAAATTAATTCTATTGTCTTTCTTTGTGAAACTGCCTAGGGCAGACGGCTTAAGAACAGAAACAAAAGTCAGTAAAAAAAAAAAAAGTATCCATGAAATAAAACTCGGGGGGCATCAAAGTGTCCGAAGATCGTAACATCTTATTAGAATGGGTGAAGTTTTTTTGTCCCCACAAAGCTTCCTTTATTATCCCCACTTGGCTTGAAAGACATTACTTTATGCCCAGCCAGAAAAGTGCAAGATTCAAACACTAAGCATTCAAGTATTGAGTATATTACATTATGTGATGCTGGCTTTGCCAGCCCATTGGCTCAAACACAAGAATCCAAAATGGAAACTGTACCTAATGAAGGCTCATACATAAGTTCTGGGAAACGTCTTTGGATTTAATTCTTTTAAATTTAACCCCATTAGTCACTTCATGTAAGTGGTCCCAAAGAGATATCCACCCACACCCGGTTTTAATTTATATACCTCAGGGACGAACAGCACTGTAAATGCAAAGGCTGTCATTGATTTTCAAAGGACAGTTGGCTTAGTTATAGGTCACTTCAAATTACCCACAATTAACAGAGCTGTGCATTCTACCTCTTGCTTTCTTAGCTACCTGAAAGGTTATTCTAAATACATGTGATCAATGTGTTTGTTAAGTCACATCAGACCCATCGGCCAGAACCAGCCCCTTAGGGATATTAGGTAGATGGCCAAGTGCCATGCCTTTCCCACATGTCTCCACGGAGAATTCATGCTGCTCCTCAGTTTGTGGTAAGCACTCAGTTCCTGCTCTGTCCCTCCTCAAGGGCTTAGGGCTTTCCCGTTTTCATGAATAGGGAAGTAGCCTTCCCCCTTCCCGTGTACTCGCCCCACGTCTGCAGATGCAGCGACGCCCCTCGAAATACTTATCTTCGAATGGGAACAGTCACCTGTCATCTGTTGACTGGTCAAATAGAAGTATAGGCTGACAATATAACAGGAAGTCAAGTCACTCCAGTCAAGTCTGGTCTTGATCATTTTCTGGTCAGTTTGAGAATGAAACAGTATTCCTTCAACTTTTCCTTTTACAGATAATAAAAAAAATAGCCTCACTTATAAATTCTTAAGTGTGACATGATTGCCCCTATGTTATAGATTAAGATTTTATTAATCCTCCCCCTTTGGGCTTTGTTATTTTTTAGGGGCCGGGCATTGAAGCAAAGTCTCTATCTATCTATCTATCTATCTATCTATCTATCTATCTATCTATCTATCTATCTATCTACACTGAATTGGAACTCCACAAGGCTGACTTTTGACCCAACTTCCAATGCCACCCTCTCCTGATGCTCAGTGGAGTAGCAGAAGCAAGTCTTCTAGCTGCAGATTACAAGTGCCTGAGTCCCCAAGTTCCATCTTTCAATGGGCTACTCCCAAGAAATACTAAATGGTTCAGGCCTCAAATCCCACAGTGTTGCTTGTTTGGAATCAAAAAGGGAAGGAGGAGATAAAAGGGAGAAAGGGACACTGTGTGGGAAGGAAAGAAATTTAATGTTGACTTGATGGGGCAGAGACTAGAAAAATCCTAAAGGGTCACCATGAAGCTGAAATGAATTGTCTTGGTTATAGAGGTACTAAAGAAAATGTTTCCCAGCCCTTAAGAAGGTGAGGGAAGACTGCATATATGTCAGTTGGAGGTACATGTCTCTCCCCAGCCCAGGGATTGGGCTATAGCCCATAGCTGAACTGAGCGCGATCCCAGGTTCTAAGGGAAGTATCACAGTTTGAAAAGAGAGAAAAATGAACTTAATCTAACCCACTAGTACGTCCTAATCACAGCCTTTTCCTCCCCACCCCCACCGTTTGTACACGTGTGCTTGTGCCCCCGACAACCTGACATCTTTGAAGCCAGGAAGTCTACAAAGAACCCAAATCTTTGGATGGGAAGGAGTCTCAAGTTCTGTGATTTGGACTGTTTCATTTTTCACTGTGATTGTGTAGGTAAGCTCACTGGGAGGCCAGGGCATGAGTTATGATGTCTTCCTCAACTGCATCTCTATCTTATTTGAGACACTCTCTCAACCTGGTGCTCATGGGTTTGCTTGACCGCCTGGCTAGTCCTGGACATCTGCACTGGGGTTGTGGATGTACTCCTCCTTACTGTAGTTTCCCAAGAGTTCTGGGGATCTGGATTCAGTTCCTCGCGCTTGCCCGGCAAGCACTTTACTGACACTCCAGCAGCCCAGAGTTCTTTTAACTTGACCAAATGGCTGTGTTCTTCAAGTCCAACATTTCAAGTGTCTTGAGAAGTAAGCCTTTCTGACTTCCTGTTCTCTGGCTGGTGGGTGTATGAAAAAAAATGCATATGTATATATGCATGTATGTGTGTATATATATGTATATATATGTGTATATATATATATATATATATATATATATATATATATATATATATATATTCCAAGTGTCCTCACACTGCTTTAACTTTACTTTTTTGGAGGGTAAGGTTTTTTTTTTAACTAAATCTTATGCAGTCTTGAGAACTGAGGTGAGATACTTTATTCTCCCTTTATGAAAGCCAGTGATTCTGGTTGTGGCTCACGCCCCTTCCGTAAACATTATCATTATTGCCCAGCTATGTGGTTCAAGGTTGGGTAGCTAGAATGCTTTCTCTACAACTCTAATTCTTCTATTATCAAAAAATTTTATATTTGTCAGCAATTTAGCTATTTTTGTTTATGAAATGCAATTCTTTTGTATAATAGTCCACGTTTTTCCAGCTTCTACCAGTTGGTCCCTTTCCCTTTTCTTGGTAGACCCTTTTCTGGGCTCAAGAGTTTCATTCATGAATATGTGTTTTGATCAACTCCACTTCCCGTCCCCTCCCCTACTGTTCCCGCCTAACTTCACGTGGTTTTGTTTGTTTGTGTGTTGTTTTAAACCTATTGAGTCCACTTAAGGCTGCTGGTGTGTGCATGGGCATCTTCTCAGGGCACCACATCCCTCCAGAAAACTGACTAAATTGCCAAGAGCTCCTCATCGTGGGCTGGGACATCATGTGACCCTCCCCCACCCATGCTGGGGTATTAGCTGGCTTGATCTTATGCAGGTCTTGTACACGAGTCACTGTGTCTAAGTTCATGTGTCCAATGGCAGCATCGTGTGCAGCAAATACCGTTTCAGGGCAACGCCCACTACTTCTGGCCCTTACAATCTTTCTACCCCCTCTTTTACGATGATCTCGTGTTTTGAGGGAGTATGAGAGAGATCATCAAAACTTGAACTTTAGCCAACCCTGGTGGTGCATGCTTTTCATCTCAGCACTGGGAGGCAGAGGCAGGAGGGTCTCTGTGAATGTGAGGCTAGCCTGGTTTGCATAGCAAGCAAGATCCAGACCAGCCAGGGCTACATTGTGAGATTGTGAGACTCTTTCAAAAACAAAACCTTCAACATCCTGGTAACTTTGAAATCCGCAGAGTGTTTTCCTGTGCCCCCACAAGTCATGATTTAACTTCTTTCCTCCCATTTGAACCCTAAGTGGAAGGAGCCCGGGAAAATCAGCTGGACTTCCGTTCCCACGGTGACATTCTGCAGCAGCCACGTTAGCCCCTGCTGGCCTGCTTCCCGTCAGCCCCAGTCCTGCTTCTCTACCATTTTCATCTAATTTCTGAATTTTCTAATTTCCTTATATAAAAACCACCTAATTTGTTCATGTGAGTTGAGTTAGTTTTAGATCTTTCAAATGACGAACTCTGATTAATTCAACAGCCATTTCCCATTCATTTTCTCAATTACTCGGTCCAGTTCACTTTACTTCTGAAATATATCTGGAGTCTATTTTCTTCCAAACAGCCACTCTGATGCTCCCCCTAATCCAGACTTCATTTCTGCAGTGCTGGGGATCAAATGCTATCAGCCTTATACATGCCAGACAAGCACCCCATCTCCACTCTACCACTTGGCTACACCCTCAATCCCTTAACCTTATTACCCATGCATAGCCTTTTTCAACAACTGCAATCCATTACTGCTCATTAAATCAATTTACTGGGTTATCATTAATATTAATTTGTAAACTGACATGGAAAATATCAGACTTATCACATGTAATAAGGGTAATTTCATATATGGAAAACTGTAGTTTTATTTGTGTATGGGGGTATATGTATGCACATGAGAGTGTGAGTGTGTGTGTCTGTACTGAAGTCAGAGGAGGACACTGGGGGACTTTCTCTATCACTGTTTGCCTTATTATTTTGAGACAGGGTCTGTCACTATAGCGGAAGCTCACTGTTTGGCCATACCAGCTGGCTAGCAACCTCCCGGACTCCGCCTGTCTTCAGCCCGAAGCACAGGGATTACAGGCACACACAGCCAGGCCAGGACTAAGGTGAGCTCTGGTGCTCTCTGAACCATCTCTCCCAACCTGCTTGTTTTGTTTTGAGACTGAGTCTTACTCTGTAGCTAGGTTGGTCTTGAGGCAGTAATCCTCCTGCCTCAGCCATAGGAGTGTTGAAATTTCAGGTGTGAGTCACCATGCCCAGTCTTAAGTTTTTAAATAGACACCACACAAAGTATTTAAAATACATAGGTACAAGTATTTATAAGGTTTCTGTGCACAATATATTTTTTGTTATAAGATTATAGTAAAAATTTATTTTAAAAAACATTGCTATAGTATCTAGAACATAAGAATGCTAGCAAAAGTAGGGCTAGAGAAATAGCTTGGTGGCTCTTGCTGATGCATCACGTTTACTCACCTGGAGACAAGGTCTCAAGTAGCAATGGATGATCTTGAACTCCCGATCCTCCAGCCTGTAGGAGACTCCCAAATGCTGGGATTATATTCATGCACCACCATACACATTTTTTTTTTTTTTTTGGTTTTTTGAGACAGGGTTTCTCTGTGTAGCTTTGCGCCTTTCCTGGGACTCACTTGGTAGTCCAGGCTGGCCTCGAACTCACAGAGATCCGCCTGCCTCTGCCTCCCGAGTGCTGGGATTACCACCATACACATTTATACAATGCTGGGCAGAGAAGCAGGGCTTCGTGTGTGATAAGTAAGTACTGTATCAACAGCTACACTTCCAGCCTTAAAAAATTTTAGATATTTCAACACATAAATCAAGTAATTTTAATTTTCAGAAAGGTTCCTTAAAAGACATCATCAGATAAATGAAGTGTTTTCGTTGCTCTGCTTTGCTTTAGACAGGATCTCATTATGTAGTCTTTCTTGGATGATCTGAAACTCATTATGTAGACCAAGTTGGCCTTGAACTCACAGAATCTGCCTGCCTCTGCCTCTTGAGTGCTGCAATTAAAAGTGTGAGCCACTGCACCTGGTCAAATGCAAGTTTTTAAAGCACCCAAAGCTAGTTGAAAGGAAGGAAGGAAGGAAGGAAGAAAAATTGAGATCAGCATATGTTGACGTGAAAAGACATCCATTAAGTGCTAAGTGGCAGTTTAAAAAAGTGCTAGGGGGAGCCAGGCAGTGGTGGGTGGCACATACCTTAATCCCAGCACTCAGGAGGCAAAGGCAGACAGATCTCTGTGAGTTCAAGGCCAGCCTGGTCTACAGAGTGAGTTCCAGGACAGCCAAGGATACACAGTGAGACCCTGTCTCGAAAAACCAAACTAAATTAAACCACCAAACAAAACAAACCAAAAGGGCTGTGGGGGAGTTGAAAAAGCGTTTAGTGGTTAAGAGCTCTGGTCCCCCAGAAGACACAGTTCAATTTCCAGCATCAGCTCAGAACATCAGAGGGATCTGATGCCCTTTCTGACCACTGCAGGCACCAGGCACACACATGGCGCATAGGCATATATGTAGGCAAAATACCCATACACGTAAAATAAAGTGAGTATAAAAATACCTAAAATGTGCTACTGGCCACTCAGGAGGTAGAGGCAGGAGGATCTCTGAGTTCAGGGCCAATTTGGTCTACATATTGAGTTCCAGGACAGAAAGGGTTATCGAGAGAGACTCTGGCTCAAAAAAAAGTACTACTCATGAGGATGATTAAATTTGAAAACTATTTTGTGAAACATTTAAAAATTCCATCCAGGATGTACAGCAAAGGGTTAACCATGGTGAGATTACATATATAATTTCCGCTCTTGAGGTTTCTATAACATATGAGTTTTATGAAAAAGAAATTGTATCATTTTTAAGTGTGAAAAGTTAGTAGATGAATTTCATTTTAGAAAAAAATCTGGCTTAATATATCCGATAAGAACTTTTTAGTAAAATTCAGTTATGCTAAGGCTTTTAAATGGTCTGTTTTGTACTCTGAAAGCTTTTAGACAGTATCTTCTACTGAAAGATCACGAATAGCATTCTTGAATGGTGATTTTTAGGCTTCCTAGGCAATACTTCTTAAGCAAGCAATTCTGAGCATAAGAAGTACAAGATGTTGGACTAATAAAAACGCCCCAAGTAAAACACATCTATCATCGCGTTGCGAGATGACGTCCCACTAAACAAACACCTGGGCTAGCAAAATTAATGGATAAACCAATATTGCAAACCCAGGCTCTGTTCATATATATTGCATTAGTTTACATCCTCATCATTACTCTTGTTGAAAAGCATTCCACTTAGTTTGAAAATTCACTTTTCACAATATATTGTCACATTTAAACACAGAATGAAAATGCTTTGCATAGTGTAACCCAAAACTTCAAGCCCCCATCACTATGTTTGAAAAGATATTATGTAAAAACCAAATACATGGTGTCTTCAGACATGCAAACAAGTACTCTGAGGAAAACTGCTTTGTGATTTGTCTTAAAGAGAACCATCTTCCAGCCTGAAAAATTCACACCGGGAAATGCTGGCATGTGCGAGGAATAATTAAAGACAGTGAGTTATATATCAAGCATGAATTGCCTCGTTTCTCTGCACCAAATTTGATCATTGCTGCCCATGACAATTCCAA